>NC_045434.1:336826-343677 GCF_002776525.5 Piliocolobus tephrosceles | reverse complement strand
GGATTTCCCATGGGGACAGCACATCAGAGCGGTGACAAGGCTGTACAATCTGTGGATTTTCCATGGGTGCCTGTGCTTTCCAAAGCTCAAGCTCCCACTGTTCTGAAGTGTGGTATAGGCTGACCCTCATTCACTAGTCTACTGTCCGCACCTCTCCACTGTATGGTCAAAAGTCAAAGGATCTTAGAAACTGGAACTTGCCAGAGGTCACACAGGGAGCAGAGAGAGCTGTGCCAGGAAGTGGCTCTCTCGGTGCTTGTCCTGGTTCTTCTTGCTATGCCAAGGGGCCTCTCTCATCTATGGCCTTAAACTCCACCATTCTGAGGCTGCTCACACCAGACACACAGACCCCTTAGATGTGAGTCAGACGTGTCCGGAGTGCGTAGCAGGGCCCACTCCGAAAGCCTGTCTCTGGAGCCGAGCACAGAAATTAACATGGTTAAACTCAAACTTTTGAGACATGACTTGGAGTGGAGCTAAAATATACACTGCACCTATTTTCTGTATTGTATGATGCGTTGCCATCTTGAGGACTCGTGGACCTGGGGAGGGACTGCACTTCCCGGGGTTAGCTAATTCCTAGAGATGGTAAATACCTTGCTTGTGAGCATGCCTTTGAGAAGCAAATCAACCAATTCCCGAGTCTACAGCCCCACCCACCTCCTTTTCTGAGGTTCCCACAGTCAGGGACACCTTCCTGTGCTCAATTATGAATCACCAGGTCCAGCTCCTGGGCAGTAGAGACCACCCGAAGAGCCCAGAGCCCCCAAATTATTCACACTTTCCAGTCCTAAGCCTGCTCAGCTGTTTACCCCGACCGTTCCGTTTCTTCCCAGGGAAGACACAGCAAAGGCTTGGTCTCTGTTTTCTGCTCACTCCTTCTGCCTTCCCCGTGTGGCCCTGCGTGGTGTGTGTGCTCCTCCCGGGGACCTAACAAGCCACCTTTTCAATGCCAATCACTTCCCAATCCGCTGGCCTTGCCACACACGAATTAAAACGAAGACTCGGGTACCTTTAAAAGCTTTCCTCTAAAGATAGTTTTCTCACATGGCCCCTGTTTTGGTGTCTTGTAAGCACAGCTCGTCTTGTTTGGTGTCTCCAGTGTCTTAGACCACTGTGTTTTACATCTGGAAGCAGCTTAGTCCAATAGCTATTTTATTGGTGAGAAGTGACAGCCTTGGTCAAAAATCTCTTTTCTAAAGTTTACTTAATTATTTTGACACTTATTTTTGGTTAACAAATACTTGATCTTCTAGGCCAGGTCCAAAATAACTCGTAACTGTTCTGAAGTGGTTTTTCTCAGCCTCGGCACAGTTGGTACTTTGGAACGGATACTTCCCTACTGTGGGGCACTGTTTCGTGCATTGCAGGACACTTAGCAGCATACCTGTACCTGACCCTGTAGATGCCATAGCAACCCCCTTCAGTTGTAAAAACCAAACATATCTCCAGACATTGCCAGATGCAGGGACACAGTCACCCCCAACTGAGAACCTCTGCAGTAGAAACTTACCATCAGTTACCTTTTTTCCCCTTCCCTCGCTCTCCACCAAAGCAAATGAAAAAGGACAAGACCCCACATGTTTAAAATCTGCAATAATTTGACTCTGACTTGGCTGAATGTTCTTATCCAGTTTTATCCAGTGTAAGGCATGTGGTTGAGTACCTGGTCTCTGGAGCCAGGCTGCTTGGGTTCAAGCCCCAGCTCCACAGTTTCCCAGCTATGTAACTTGGACAGGCTACACAGCCTCAGGTTCCTCATTTCAAAAATTATTGGGACTGTTTGGCGCATTAAGTGGTTTTAAATGTAGAGTGCTTAGAACAGAGTTTGGCCCAAGGAATGTGACATTTTGAGTTCAGCTGCTACTAACATCAGCACTGTTACTGCTTTTATAACCTCAGACCTCTGCTCCCCTTCTATAACTGAGGATTATCATGCCCGCTTCCCAGGGTTATTGTGAGTGTGGAGTAAGGAAAATGGTGAGATCATGCCTTTTCCAGAGGAGGTATTCAGCGAATTTTAGCTCTCTTCTTTCTTCACTTAAACAAATCAGTTTTGCAAAATCATCAGAGTTAACTCTGGTACTCACCGGCAGGAGCTCCTAGTCCCTCCCACTTGGAGGTTCCCCTTACATGCGCTTCATATTGTGAAACCTTGCAGGGGGATGCATTTGTTGTAGTTAAGTGAACTCCTCTGTCGCACTCCAAATCTCTCCACCTAGACTGAAAATTACCTGTGACCAGGGACTGCGCCCTTTCTGTTCTATTTCATGACAGATTGTGGTTTATGGTGGCCCTTGGTCAATGCTGGTGGGCTAAAGGAACGTGTATAATGGATAGATGAAAGAAGCATACACTTACTCAAGAAAACACTGCTACCCCTCACGCCACCTTCCATCACGGCCGTCTGGAGTCGACATCCCTCCGGTGGGTGGGGCTGTGCGTGAGTGCCTGCTCCCAGGAATGTGTCCTCGGTTGTCTCGGCACTGCTGATTTATCTTCTCAGGCAGTTTCTCAACATGGCAATGAATGCAGCACGTGCATGTGTGTATGTCTGTCTCAGAATAATATTCAGGGAGATTTATTTCCTTTCACCCTGTTTCCCAGGAGAAACAGATCTATTTTTCTATTCCGTCCACCATACCTAGATCATAAGAGGTACACAAAAGGTCTTAAAGAACTACTAGAATGAATGAAAAATGAAATCCTGGATGCAACTGACACATTTTGTGTTGTGGGCTATATCTAGCCCAAGTTTTTGTTTTGTTGTGTTTTTATTCTCATTGGTTTTTTGGTACTGATGCGACTTTTTAAATTTCCCTACAGTTTTACAGATTTTTTTTGTTTTTACACAGCCTTGGTTTTTGCCGTCTAAGATAGGCAACTTACGGAGAAGGCCAGTGTTAATTCCAAAAGTATGAATGCTTATGTGCTTTGCTGGGGACTGTGTGTATGATAGTAAAACAATAAATTATATTATCTCATTTAAAATGACGGTAAAAATAATAAATTATATTATCTCATTTTGCTTTAGAAAAGCAAAATTCCAAATCGTTGAAAATTTTAAATGTGGGAAAGTTTGACAGAGGAGAAGTTACGGAATTGTCTTTTTGTGACTTTTCATAATAAGCTTATTGTAATAAGCTAGCTGGGGCTGCATGGATGGGGTGGAGGGTTTAAATTATTTCTTCTCTTATCCTTTCCATTGCATACTCACCTCAAATTGCCCTGATCCACAGTCTCCATGGGCGTCTTGGTCTCTTGTTGACTTTTTTCCTTCTTCCTTGTCCTTCCTGGGCTCCAGGCTGTGGCTCAGAGCCTGAAGCAGGTCCCTGTGGGAGTCTACATGAGGGGTCATGAAAGCTGAGGTATAAAATTTGTCTCTTTTCACACAGGGCCCTCCTAAAGGCGCCCCATTTTCCCATAGGGCCCCTTTTTCTAAAGTATACTTTATCCACCTTTACTGCAATGAGGGTGAATTGCTGCCTATTCTTGGTGCTCTTCCAACTTCAGAATGCTGGGATTGCAAAGCTTCTGTTATTGAATTCTGCCCCATATTCCTACCCGCAGAGACTCAGATTGCACAGTCCTGTGTAGCGCTTAGGAATTGGTTGTGCTGTTGAGACTCATAGGACACGTGTGCTGGAAGGATGTAAATTGCTCAGCCCCAAGCCTTCAAATTACAGATGAGATAATGGCATTTACAGCAAGGTCTCCAGATTTGCCTGCATATTGGAATGATCTGATGAGTTTCAAAAAAATACTAATGCCCGTGCCTCATCCCCGAAGTAGTGATTGAATTGATCTGGGATATAGCCTCGTCTTTGGAAGGTTTAAAAGATTTCGAAGTGATTCTACTCTGCAGAAAAATCTGGGAACCTACGACTTAGGAATTTCCCAGACAGAGGAAAGACAGATATGCCAACTGCTCACACCCCCAGGGCTCCTTAGGCCAAAGGGTTGTCTCTGGATCGGCAACACCAGCTACTTGTTCAATGTGCAAATTCTCAGGCTCCACTTTGGACCCATCAAATCAGAAACTCTTTGGAGGGCTCAGAAGTCTATTTTGACAAACCCTCCGGGTGATCCGATATTCGCAACCAGCAGTGATTTTGCTTCCAAGGGGACATTTGTCAATGTCTGAAGATATTTTTGGTTGTCACAATGAGGAGGTGAAGGTAATAATGGTACCAAGTGGGAAGAGGCCAGGGATGCTGTTTAACATCCTACAATGCACAGAACAGGCCCCCACAAAAAAATTAACCAGAACAAAATATCCATAGTGCCGAGATCAGGAAAGCCTCCTCTCGACATGCTTGCTTCCTGTAGTAAATCCGATTCTCCTAGACATGGAAGAGTGGTGGGTTCAAACTCACTCTGAGGCAAAGCTCATACTTATTTTGACAACATTTCAACTGTTCTCCAAAATCTCACATCTCCAAAATTAATGAATAACTAGTCACTAAGTCTAGTTAAAATAATTAAACACATTACAGGTAGTATACCTACTTCCATGCCACATAATTTATATATGCTGCTCAAATAAAACCTACATAGAAACCTCTAAAGAAACAGCATACATCCCAACAAGGAAAAAACAGGTGTCTCTCTAGCCCCGCAGACTAAGCCCTTGGACAAAGGTCCCACGGTTAACGAGTGTAAAGTGAGATGGGTTTACTGGGACAAGAACATCCGGCAGAGGCAGAGGGTGTTGTCCTTCTCTAAAAAACTGATTGAGGAAGAGCGTGGCTCTTTAGGATTCTTTACAGCTGGGAGTGGGGTGGTCTATACTTGTGCAGACGCCTGAGGCTCTGTACTTGTACACGATACATTTTCCAAAACCAAAAGTTAGCAATTCTCTACCTGCCAGCTCCTAAGTATTTTCCAGGTTTTCTGTGCAGGCAGTCAAGTGACTTTAGAAAGAAGCTACACTCTAGATTTTAATGAATTCTATATAAGAGCAAGTGTCAAGGTCTGCGATAAAGCTTCTTGTTTCTGGAAGGCGGGGACTGCTCCAAAAATCACCTACATACTTCCTCAGCTGTAAGGCAGCGTATTCAGGGGCTCCAGGGCCCCCGGACTATTGTTCCAAACCATTATATACACAAGGTACTTAATTGTGGGGCAGGCTTGGGCCTAGACAAATCAACACAGCGTCATCCTGGTGTCTGGGGAAATTTGGCAATTAGAGACGCGGAGGTCCTTTCTTTCCTCCCTCCCTCTCTTCTTTTGTAACATCTATTAAAGTTGGTTTCACTTCTAGCTTTTCGTTTTGGTCCTATTGTTCTAATGAGCTTTTATTCCTTAATTTGAATGGAACCAGAATGAGAAGCAAACCAATATTTCTTATCTCCCATTTTATGTTAGACATGTATGATATTATCTCATCTTATCATGATAATATATAATTGATTATTATTTTATACATGAAGAAACAGAAGTTCAGAAGGTTAACCAGCTTAGTGCTCAAGGTCACCTGCCAAGCAGATGGCAGATCTGAGATATGAGCCAGGTCTGGGTCACTACAAAGCCTATTGGCTCCCTGGTCTACCAAGTAGCCAGTGTGTACGACACCAGCCCTAGATTCATGCTTGGGAATTTAGGTCATGCCAACATGCACAGGTGCCCACAACGTGACTATTTGGTGGTTATATATACACAGGCCTAATAAACTGTCATTTTGGATTGAGTCAACCAGTTAATTCAGGGAAAACTATGACCTATTTCTTAACAAGATCTGCCTAATTGTTTTATAAATAATAAGTCACATCTTACATTTGAATGGTATAAAAAATTACAAAACGTGGCCTACATCCAATATCTCATTACTTGATCAGTTCACTCATTCTTTAGGCAACTGTACATAAAACAGGCAAATTTTTATTGCTACTGGGTGAATACACCCAGATCACCAGGATAAGACTGTTGTGCTCTCAGAATTTATAATCTCAATTAACACAGCAATGATATGAGGTGAATATTGTTATCTTATTTTGCAGAGGTGGAAATTGAGATTCCAAGAGGAAATAATTTTGTCTAGGAACACTAAATTTGGAACCATTAATGATTCCCACATCAGCCAAGTATATTCATTTTTTGAACAAATTTTAACATGTTTGGTTGCTGCAGAATTTTTATTCATTCATTCGTATTTGTACTCACTTGATGTTTATTTATTTTTGATACATAATATTTTACATATTTATGGAGCATCTGTGATATTTTGTTGCTTGCATAGGTTTCATAGTGACCAAGTCAGGGTATGTGGGGTATCCATCATCCTGAGTATCATTTGTATGTGTTGGGAATATTTCAGATTCTCTTTTCCAGCTACTTTGAAATATATAATACATTGTTGCTGACTATAGTCACCCTACTCTGCTATCAAACATTCAAACTTATATTTAGCTCCCACATATGAGTGAGACATGTGAAATTTGTTTCTGTGTCTGACTTATTTCCTTTAACATAATGACCTTCAGTTTCATTCGTGTTGTGGCAAATGACATTATTTCATTCTTTTTTAGGGCTGAATAGTATTTCAATGTCAATACATATTTATTGACCACTGTCCTTATGCTGTGTGATGTTGAACTTCTGACTCTTAGAGCAGGAAGCTGCTTATGGAACACTCTCCTTTTGATTCTATGCAATCTGTTAATAACCATCTTCTTTCTCTACTCACATTCATTCACAGAGATCCCTGTCTTCTCCAAGGTTCCAGGTGCCCAAATAATCCTGGAAAATGTGTAAGCCGAAGGCCAGGGAGAAAGAACCTCTCTTCCTCACTGAGCATGGACTTGACCAGGGCTGCCTTCTGTAGTTCACTGACCACCATGGTACTGTTCTGA
>NC_045434.1:317842-336816 GCF_002776525.5 Piliocolobus tephrosceles | reverse complement strand
TACTGTTCTGTCAGAAAGAGTAAAACTAACATGTGTTGCATCTGTGCACACCGATATCATGAATTTAGAGTGATAAATGAAAGGAGTTTCTTTTTAAAATGTGTATTATGGCCTTCTGTTCAATCTATTTGTCAAAATTTCCTTTATATTTAAAATGCCATATATTTAAAGGCAAGACCATGAAGTCTGATTTTTTGATTTCTTTTTTCTTTTCTATTTCATCAATTTTCTTCTGATCCTCACTAGTTCTATATTCAGCTCTCAGCTACCTTCAGTCTCTGTCATCATTACCTAGTTTCAGATCCCAGGAACTGAGGTGACCAGCAGGGCTGCACAGATGCGCTGTGCTCAGGAGTGTGGTGTGTGCACCACCGTCAACCCCACTGAGTCGTCCACCTGCACTCGACTTACGTGTAGGGTGGCCTGCTGTGAAAGCGAGGGAGATCCCTAGCTGCTGCTTTGTACTTGATTGTCTGTGTTTCTTTGTTAATTATGTATGATCTCACTCTTTGTCCAGCCAACAATACATGCCATAAATATGAGACTGGGGAATGTCTTAGGGATTTATCAATGGGTTTACATTTACTAAACAAAATAGAAAAACATTCACACACCACCACCACCACCACTACCACCAGTGAAATAACTTTATTCAAACCACCAGGGAGGAACCTGGAGTTCTCAAGAACGATTCTTGTGTTTTGACTGCAGCTGGCTAGGTTAAGAACTAGCGTGGTCAGATCCAGCAAAGCCACTTGTGCCAGAGAGCTGAATGTGTTGGAAGTCCTGATTTTTCAAATAAGCCCACAGATAGCTTCCTTTTTAAGTACTGGTGTATTTTATTTTTTAAGAACATGAAACTACAAATTGTGCATACACAAATTTTGTGTCCACATTCAAACTTGTAGCTATGTAAATTTAGACAACATTTAGAAAACATTTTGACCCTGGAGCTTAATTTTTGGAAATTTATGCTAAAGCAGTTGTTAACAAGGATAGTAAAGATGTATACACAACTATCTTCCACGGAGCTTGGAGGCTACATCAGTACAAAGAGGGGAAAGAAACCAAATGTCTAGCTGTAGGGAAATAGGTTAAATTTTATTAGGTCCACTTGAAAGAGAATCGTTAATCCTTTGAAAATGATGCAAAATTAAAATATGTAGCAACATGGAGGAATGCATATGAAAATAATAAAACCATAAAGCAGAATATAAGACTATACCATGATTACAATAATAAAAAGTGTACATTTTATACATATGGAGAGTAAATGGAAGAATATTTGAAGCTTGAGATGGTGGATAAGGGGTGATTCTTTTACTTTTTATTTGTATTCTTAATTACCATAGGAATTCTTAAATAATATATGATAATATTAAATTGATTATCTACAGTCAATAAACTGTTGACAAAATTCAAAATGTCAGACTGTTTAGTTGGACTTAACTAATGTTGTAATCTACCTAAAAATGTGTTTTGCTCTAACTCATTCTTAAGAAAATGAAGAAAACTTAAAGCTTGTTTCCATATTCCCACACTGGTGAGAGCAGAGGCAATTATTTTTGTTTATTTGTATGAAATCATTCTCCGCACTTTGAATTAATGGTAGGGAGGACCAAGTCCCGGAAGGGTGATGCAACTTTCCATAGATCGTTCAGACTATTTCTAGAGAGAACTGAGAACCCATCACTTTTGTCTGGTCTCTGCTGAACTGCGTGAAGGAAGATAAACCAAACTACTGACCACATAGACCTGTGGACATGTCCCACTTTTCTCAACCATGTGCTCTTAGGAGAAGTTATGAGGTGACTTCAGGACTGTCTGCCCCAGACACTCCCTGCCAGAGCCACATTTGGTGGGCAGCCCTGAGCAACAGGAATGGTCCCGGGGCGTACAGCACCACTTGGAGATAGTCACCTCCAGTTGATAACCATGCTGTTGGTGGGGTTGTTAGGGGGAGCCCTTGGGATCTACCACCATCAGAGACTGTGGGGATCCCAGTGCAGAACTCCAAGGGCCCCCTGGGGTATCTACACAATTAAAGAACTTGCTCCATGTCAGCACTTGCATATAGATAATTAAGTGATCTTTCTTAAAAAATATTCCCTAAGATGGAACTAGAGGTCATTATATTAAGTGAAATAAACCAGGCACAGAAAGACAAATACTGCATGTTCTCACTCACATATGGCAACTAAAACATTGATCTCATAGAGGTAGAGAGTAGAATAATAGATACCAGAGGCCAAGAATGGTGTGTAGGGGTTGGGAGGTGGGAGTGAAGTGATTTTGGTTAATGAGTACAAACATACAGTTAGACAGAAGGAGTAAGTTCTAGTTTGATAGCAGGGTAGGATGCTATAGTTAACAATATATTGTATATTTAACTAGAAAAGAAGACTTGAATGTTCCCAATATGCGGGAATAATAAATACTCAACGTGATGGGTATCTTAAATACCATGGCTTGATCACTGCACACTCAATCCATGTAACAAAATATCACTTGTGCCCCATAAATATGTACAAATATTATGTATCAATTAAAAACTGTTTAAAAACAAAAACAACAGCAAAAAACCCAAACCAAAACAAATGTTCCTTAACTTGATTCTCACAGAGGCACCCATTTTGCCTTTGGAGGTTTTCATTTTCAGGCCTTGAATGGGGTGGTACAGCTCGTGGCTGGCCAGAGCATACTTTCGCCTTTGTGTCACTTTTCTCCCTACTGGGGAAAACCTCCTTAACAACTTTAAAGAATGTGTTACACATGTGGCATATATAAATCTTTTAAAGCTGTATTTCTTTGACTTGAGACCATGGTCCCCAGTTTAACAAACACTTCATTAAAAGTTACAGGTTTAATATTGGGTTATTTCCTGGCTGTAGTGGAATCTTCAGTAGAGGAGTCCGTGTGCCAGTCTTTATATACTGCAATGCATTTATTCTGCACACACCCTACGTGAGGTAGGTTCTATTATCACTCTAATTTCACAGAAAAGGAACTGAGGTACTGAGCTATTAAGTAACATATCCAAGGTCTCAGAACTGGGAAATGTCAGACCCAGGACCCCAGAATCTTTAAGTACAGATGATCCCACATTATGATGATTTGACCTAAGTCATATTTTTTTCTTTTATCATTTTTGTATCTTCTAAAGATTTTTATTAAATTTGTGGTTACCATGAGGCTTACATGAAACATCTCATAATTGTTTATTTTAGGGTTATTACAGCTTAACTTCATTACATACAAAAACTCTACACTTTTAATTCTCATCCCCCTACATTTATGTTATTGATGCCAAATTTATATAATTTTATGTATCATCAATTAGTAAAATCCATTATCTAATTATTGTAAATATAATTTATGTTTTTTCGGATTGGAGTCTCACTCTGTTGCTCAGGCTGGAGTGCAGTGGTGCAATCTTGGTTCACTGCAAACTCCACTTCCCATGTTCAAGTGATTCTTCTGCCTCAGCCTTCTATGTAGCTGGGATTACAGTTGCTGCCACTGTGCCCAGCTAATTTTTGTGTTTTAGTAGAGACAGGGTTTCACCATGTTGGCCAGACTAGTCTCGAACTCCTGACCTCAAATAATCCACCCACCTTGGCCTCCCAAAGTGCTAGGGTTACAGGTGTGAGCCACTGTGCCCAGCCTATAATTATTTTTAATGTTGTAGTGTTTTAACTTTTATGCTAGAATTAAAAGTTATGCACTACAATTACAGTATTAATGTCTATAGTGCTGAATTTGACTTATCATTAATATTAATGTTTATAATATATATTAATACCGTTAATATTAATGTATATAGTGCTCAATTTTCCTTACCATTATGGTGAGTTTTCTACTTTCATATGTTTTGATATAGTTAGTCAGCAATTATTCATTTCAACTTGAAGAACTTTCACTAGCATTTCTTGTAAGGCAAGTCTAGAGGTGATGAATTTCCACATCTTTTGTTTACCTAAGAAAGTCCTTATCTTTTCTGCATTTCTGAAGGACATACCATGTATAGTATTCTTGGTAGGTAGGTTTTTTTTCCCCCAGCATTTTCAATATATCATTCTACTTTTAACTGGCCTGATAGAGTTCTGCTGAGAAATCAGCTGATAGCTGTATTGAAGCTCTTTTGTATGTGATGTTCCCTATTTCTAGCTGCTTTCAGAATTCTCTTTGTCTTTGATATAGGAGAATTTGATTATAATGTGTCTCAGTGAATATCTCATTATATTTAATCTATTTTAGCTTCCTGGGTTCTCATAAATCTGAATGTTCATTCTTTCTTCAGATTTGGAAAATTTTTAGTTGTTATATTTTTAAACATGTTTTCTGCTAATTTCACTTTCTTCACATCTTCTAGAACTCCCTAAAATTCATATATTGGTTCACTTGTGTTGTCCCGTAATTCCCATAGGCTTTCTTTACTATTTTATCTTTAGTATTGTATTTGTCCATTTTCACACTGTTGATAGAGACATACCTGGGACTGCAAAGAAAAATAGGTTTAATGGGCTCACAGTTCCACATAGCTGGGAAGGCTTCACAATCTCGGCAGGATGTGAAAGGCATGTCTTACATGGTGGTGGCAAGAGAGAATGAGAAAGAAGTGAAAATGGAAACCCCTTACCATTAGATCTCATGAGACTTATTCACTACCATGAGAACAGTATGGGGGAACCACTCCCATGATTCAATTATCGTCCACTGGGTCCCTTCCACAACACATGGGAATTATGGGAGTACAATTCAAGATGAGACTTGGGTGGGGACACAGAGCCAAACCATATCATTCTGCCCTGGCTCCTCCTAAATCTCATGTCCTCCCATTTCAAAACCAATCATGCCTTCCCAACAGTCCCCCAAAGTCTTAACACATTTCAGCATTAACTCAAAAGTCCACAGTACAAAGTCTTATCTGAGTCAAAGAAAATCCCTTTCACCTATGAGCCAGTAAAATCAAAAGCAACTTAATTACTTCCTAGATACAATGGGGATACAAGCATTGGGTAAATACAGTCATTCCAAATGGGAGAAATTGACCAAAACAAAGGGGCTACAGGCTCCATGAAAGTCCAAAATCCAGCAGGGCAAACTTTAAAGTTCCAAAATGATCTCCTTTGACTCCATGTCTCGCATCCAGGTCACACTGATGCAAGAGGTGGGTTCCCATGGTCTTGGGCAGCTCCTCCCCTGTGGCTTTGCAGAGCACAGCCTCATTCGTAGCTGCTTTCATGGGCTGGTGTTGAGTATATGCAGCTTTTCCAGGTGCATGGTGCAAACTGTCAGTGGATCTACCATTTTAGGATCTGGAAGACAGTGGCCCTCTTCTCACAGCTCCACTAGGTAGTGCCCCAGTAGGGACTCTGTGTGGGGGCTCCAACCCCACATTTCCCTTCCATACTGCCATAGCAGAGGTTCTCCATGAGGGCCCCACTCCTGCAGCAAACTTCTACCTGGGCATCCAGGCTTTTTCATATATTCTCTGAAATCTTGGCAGAGGATCCCAAATCCCAACTCTTGAATTCTGTGCACTCACAGGCTCAACCTCAGGCTTTGGGCTTGCACTCTATTAATCCACGGCCCAAGCTCTACGTTGACCCCTTTCAGCCATGGCTGGAGTGGCTAGGACTCAGAGCACCATGTCTATAGGCTGCACACAGCATGGGGTCTTGGGCCCATCCCATGAAACCGTTTTTTCCTTCTAGGCCTCTGGGTCTATGATGGGAGGGGCTGCTGTGAAAACCTCTGACATGCCCTGGAGACATTTTCCCCATTGTCTTGGGGATTAACATTTGCCTCCTCATTACTTAAGCAAATTTCTGCAGAGAGCTTGATTTCTCCTCAGAAAATGGGATCGTCTTTTCCATCACATTACCAGGCTGCAAATTTCCTGAACTTTTATGTTCTCCTTCTCTTATATAACTGAATGTCAGGGGTGCACCCAGGATGGCCGAATAGGAACAGCTCTAGCCTCCAGCTCCCAAGGTGAGCGACACAGAAGATGGGTGGTTTCTGCATTTTCAGCTGAGGTACCGGGTTCATCTCACTGGGGCATGTCAGACAGTTGGCGCTGGTCTGTGGGTGCAGCCCGACCAGTGAGAGAGGAAGCAGGGTGAGGCATTGCCTCACATAGAAAGTACAAGTGGGAAGGGAATTCCTTTTCCTAGCCAAAGGAAATCAAGACAAACAACACCTGGAAAATCAGGTAACTCCCACCCTAATACTGCGCTTTACCAAGGGTCTTAGTGAACGGCACACCAGGAGATTATATCCCACACCTGGCCCAGGGGGTCCCACACCCATGGAGCCTCCCTCAGTGCTAGCACAGCAGTCTGTGATCTAACTGCAAGGCAGCAGCGAGGCTGGGGAAGGGGCACCCACCATTGCTGAGGCTTAAGTAGGTAAACAAAGCCGCTGGGAAGCTTGAATTGAGTGGAGCCCACCACAGCTCAAGGAGGCCTGCCTGCCTCTGTAGACTCCTCCTCTGGGGACAGGGCACAACAAAACAAAAAGCAGCAGAAACCTCAGCAGAGGTAAATGCCCGTGTCTGACAGCTTTGAAGAGAGCAGTGGATCTCCCAGCATGGAGGTTGAGATCTGAGAAGGGACAGACTGCCTGCTCAAGTGGGTCCCTGACCCCTGAGTAGCCTAACTGGGAGACATCCCCCACTAGGTGCAGACCAACACCTCACACCTCACATAGTGGGGTACACCCTGAGACGAAGTTTCAAGAGCAAAAATCAGACAGCAACACTCACTGTTCAGCAATATTCTATCTTCTGCAGCCTCCACTGCTGATACTCAAGCAAACAGGGTCTGGAGTGGACCTCAAGCAAACTCCAACAGACCTACAGCTGAGGGTCCTGACTGGTAGAAAGAAAACTAACACACAGAAAGGACACCCACACCAAAACCCCATCAGTATGTCACCATCAGCAAAGACCAAAAGCAGATAAAACCACAAAGATGGGGAAAAAGCAGTGCAGAAAAGCTGGAAATTCAAAAAATCAGAGCACATCTCCCCTCCAAAGGAATGCAGCTCATCACCAGCAATGGAACAAAGCCAGATGGAGAGTGACTTTGACAAGTTGAGAGAAGAGGGCTTCAGTCAATCAAACTTCTCAGAGCTAAAGGAGGACCTATGTAACCAGCGCAAAGAAACTAAAAACCTTGAAAAAGAATGGATGAATGGGTAACTAGAATAACCAATGCAGAGAAGATCTTAAAAGAACTGACAGAGATGAAAACCATAACACGAGAACTATGTGACAAATGCACAAGCTTCAATAACCGACTCAATCAACTGGAAGAAAGAGTATCAGCAATTGAAGATCAAATGAATGAAATGAAGCAAGAAGAGAAGTGTAGAGAAAAAAGAGTAAAAAGAAATGAACAAAGCCTCCAAGAAATACGGGGTTATGTGAAAAGACCAAATCCACATCTGATAGGGGTGCCTGAAAGTGAGGGGGAAAATAGAACCAAGTTGGAAAACACTCTGCAGGATATCATCCAGGAGAACATCCCCAACCTAGTAAGGCAGGCCAACATTCAAATTCAGGAAATAGAGAGAACGCCACAAAGATACTCCTCAAGAAGAGCAACTCCAAAACACATAATTGTCAGATTCACCAAAGTTGAAATGAAGGAAAAACTGTTAAGGGCAGCCAGAGAGAAAGGTCGGGTTACCCACAAAGTGAAGCCCATCAGACTAATAGCAGATCTCTTGGCAGAAACTCTACAAGCCAGAAGAGAGTGGGGGCCAATATTCAACGTTCTTAAAGAAAAGAATTTTCAACCCAGAATTTCATATTCAGCCAAACTAAGTTTCATAAGTGAAGGAGAAATAAAATCCTTTACAGACAAGCAAATGCTTAGAGACTTCGTCACCACCAGGCCTGCCTTACAAGAGATCCTGAAGGAAGCACTAAACATGGAAAGGAACAACCGGTACCAGCCATTGCAAAAAGATATGAAAATGTAAAGTCCATCAATGCTAGGAAGAAACTGCATCAACTAACGAGCAAAATAGAAAGCTAATATCATAATGACAGGATCCAGTTCACACATAACAATATTAACCTTAAATGTAAATGGACTAAATGGTCCAATTAAAAGACACAGACTGGCAAACTGGATAAAGAATCAAGACCCATCACTTTGCTGTATTCAGGAGACCCATCTCACATGCAGAGACACACATAGGCTCAAATAAAGGGATGGAGGAAGATCTACCAAGCAAATGGAAAACAAAAAAAAAGCAGGGGTTGCAATCCTAGTGTCTGATAAAACAGACTTTAAACCATCAAAGATCAAAAGAGACAAAGAAGGCCATTACATAATGGTAAAGGGATCAATTCAACAGGAAGAGCTAACTATCCTAAATATATATGCACCCAATACAGGAGCACCCAGCTTCATAAAGCAAGTCCTTAGAGACTTACAAAGAGACTTAGACTCCCATACAATAATGATGGGAGACTTTAACACCCCACTGTCAACATTAGACAGATCAACGAGACAGAAAGTTAACAAGGATATCCAGGAATTGAACTCTGCCCTGCACCAAGCGGACCTAATAGACATCTACAGAACTCTCCATTCCCAAATCAACAGAATATACATTCTTCTCAGCACCACATCACACTTATTCCAAAATTGACCATATAGTTGGAAGTAAAGCACTCCTCAGCAAATGTAAAAGAACAGAAATGTTAACAAACTGTCTCTCAGACCACAGTGCAATCAAACTAGAACTCAGGACTAAGGAACTCAATCAAAACTGCTCAACTACATGGAAACTGAACAA
The DNA here is from genome assembly GCF_002776525.5 of Piliocolobus tephrosceles. Classification (NCBI taxonomy): domain Eukaryota; kingdom Metazoa; phylum Chordata; class Mammalia; order Primates; family Cercopithecidae; genus Piliocolobus; species Piliocolobus tephrosceles. The sequence continues at coordinate 327,999 of NC_045434.1, read as the reverse complement.
CCTGCTCCTGAATGAATACTGGGTACATAACGAAATGATGGCAGAAACAAAGATGTTCTTTGAAACCAATGAGAACAAAGATACAACATACCAGAATCTCTGGGACACATTTAAAGCAGTGTGTAGAGGGAAATTTATAGCACTAAATGCCCACAAGAGAAAGCAGGAAAGATCTATATTTGACACCCTAACATCACAATTAAAAGAACTAGAGAAGCAAGAGCAAACACATTCAAAAGCTAGCAGAAGGCAAGAAATAACTAAGATCAGAGCAGAACTGAAGGAAATAGAGACACAAAAAAACCCTCCAAAAAAATCAATGAATCCAGGAGTTGGTTTTTTGAAAAGATCAACAAAATTGATAGACCACTAGCAAGACTAAGAAAGAAGAAAATAGAGAAGAATCAAATAGACACAATAAAAAATGATAAAGGGGATGTCACCACCGACCCCACAGAAATACAAATTACCATCAGAGAATACTATAAACACCTCTATGCAAATAAACTAGAAAACCTAGAAGAAATGAATAATTTCCTGGACACTTACACTCTCCCAAGACTAAACCAGGAAGAAATGGAATCCCTGAATAGACTAATAGCAGGCTCTGAAATTGAGGCAATAATTAACAGCCTACCAACCAAAAAAAGTCCAGGACCAGATGGATTCACAGCCAAATTCTACCAGAGGTACAAGGAGGAGCTGGTACCATTCCTTCTGAAACTATTCCAATCAATAGAAAAAGAGGGAATCCTCCCTAACTCATTTTATGAGGACAACATCATCCTGATACCAAAGCCTGACAGAGATACAACAAAAAAAGAGAATTTTAGACCAATATCCCTGATGCACATCGATGCAAAAATCCTCAATAAAATACTAGCAAACCAAATCCAGCAACACGTCAAAAAGCTTATCTACCATGATCAAGTGGGCTTTATCCCTAGGATGCAAAGCTGGTTCAACATACACAAATCAATAAAGGTAATCCAGCATATAAACAGAACCAGACACAAAAACCACATGATTATCTCAATAGATGCAGAAAAGGCCTTTGACAAAATTCAATAGCCTTTCATGCTAAAAACTCAGAATAAATTCGGTATTGATGGAACGTTTCTCAAAATAATAAGAGCTATTTATGACAAACCCACCACCAATATCATATGGAATGGGCAAAAACTGGAAGCATTCCCTTTGAAAACTGGTACAAGACAGGGATGCCCTCTCTCACCACTCCTATTCAACATAGTGTTGGAAGTTCTGGCTAGGGCAATCAGGCAAGAGAAAGAAATAAAGGGTATTCAGTTAGGAAAAGAAGAAGTCAAATCGTCCCTGTTTGCAGATGACATGATTGTATATTTAGAAAACCCCATTGTCTCAGCCCAAATCTCCTTAAACTGATAAGCAACTTCAGCAAAGTCTCAGGATACAAAATCAATGTGCAAAAATCACAAGCATTCTTATACACCAGTAACAGACAAACAGACAGGCAAATCATGAATGAACTCCCATTCATGTAAGCTTCAAAGAGAATAAAATACCTAGGAATCCAACTTACAAGGATGTAAAGGACCTCTTCAAGGAGAAATACAAACCACTGCTCAGTGAAATAAAAGAGGACACAAACAAATGGAAGAACATACCATGCTCATGGATAAGAAGAATCAATATTGTGAAAATGGCCATACTGCCCAAGGTAATTTATAGATTCAATGCCATCCCCATTAAGCTACCAATGACTTTCTTCACAGAATTGGAAAAAACTACTTTAAAGTTCATATGGAACCAAAAAAGACCCCGCATTGCCAAGACAATCCTAAGCCAAAAGAACAAAGCTGGAGATATCGTGCTACCTGACTCCAAACTATACTACAAGGCTACAGTAACCAAAACAGCATGGTACTGGTACCAAAACAGAGATATAAACCAATGGAACAGAACAGAGCCCTCAGAGATAATACCACACATCTACAGCCATCGGATCTTAGACCAACCTGACAAAAACAAGAAATGGGGAAAGGATTCCCTATTAATAAATGATGCTGGGAAAATTGGCTAGCCATAAGTAGAAAGCTGAAACTGGATCCTTTCTTTACTCCTTATATGAAAATTAATTCAAGATGGATTAGAGACTTAAATATTTACCTAAAACCATAAAAACCCTAGAAGAAAATCTAGGTAATACCATTCAGGACATAGGCATGGGCAGGGACTTCATCTCTAAAACACCAAAACCAATGGCAACAGAAACCAAAATTGACAAATGGGATCTACTTAAACTAAAGAGCTTCTGCACAGCAAAAGAAACTACCATCCGAGTGAATAGGCAACCTACAGAACGGGAGAAAATTTTTGCAATCTACTCATCTGACAAAGGGCTAATATCCAGAACCTACAAAGAACTCAAACAAATTTAGAAGAAAAAAACAACTCCATCAAAAATGAGTCCTTATCTGGTTGGATACAGTCTTTTTTTTTTTTTTTTTTAATTTGTTTGGTAGACAACACATCTTATCCTTGTTGGAAAAGTGCTCTATGAAATATAAGATATAGTCTTTTTCTAAGATGGAGTTAGCTATGTCAAAGGTGTTCTATATACTTAGTATGTTTTCTATTTAAGTGGCTAAGAACTGTAGAAAAAATGTTTGGCCTAAATTGTAGACACAGTAATAAAACCAAGACCACATCCCAAACCCTTCAGGCCACTTCTACCAGCTGCTGTGCAGGCTTTGTACTGTCATTGGTTTAACAAAATCCAAGCTGGGTTCAGGGATGTTCTGCAGGCACTGGAGATGGTGGGTGAAGGAAACATTGCCACACCTCGTTTTGTACTGAGAAAAGCTGCTGGGTATTTAACAAAATATTTAGCCAAATAGAACAGCTCAGCTTGGTCTTGGGCTGAGCACTTAATCAAGAAAATAGACCTGGTCTTGCCGAACTGAGCAGGGTTTTCAGTTGAAATCCAGGAACAGGTTTTCCGAGGCTCTTCAGCTGGAGGCTCAACATCTCCTCAATCTTGTCAGACTGTCTTGGAGAACACTATGTGCCAGATAGTATGAGGGAGCATTTCCAACCAAGAAGATGTTGAGGTACAAAAACCACAACAAGTCAGAGAGAAGCAGGAGGCTGGCCCATAAGAACTGGTCATCAGTTTCAGCTCCACATAAACACCATGGGAATTTCTGCCAATCATTCAGTGCTGCTGAGGACCAACTTTCTTACATTTTTTCTTGTAAGATTTTAAAATCAAGTAAAATGATGAATGCAATAAAACCTTATACATGCTAGTCATTATTTCAGCTATTCTTTGAAAAGGTGATTGACTTTTGTATTCAGTTTTTACAATTTCTTTCATTTCTATCAATCCGTTACACACAAAAGAACACTATTGTACAGCCACTTTGGAATACAGTTGGACAGTTTCTTACAATATTGACCATAATCTTACCATATGATCTGGCAATTGTGTTTCTCGGTATTAACTCTGCTGATTTGGAAACTTATGTTCATAGTAGATATTTCATACATTCCAAAACATAGACTTAATCAGAACGTCCTTCAGAAGTTAAATGGATAAAGTGTGGCACATTCATACAGTGGAATATTATTTAGTGATAAAAATAAATGATTTATCAAGCCATTGGAAGACATGGAGGAAACTTAAATGCATACTGTGAAGTGAAAGAAGCTAATCTGAAAAGTTACATACTGTGTGATTCCACCTGCATGACATCCTGGAAAAAACAAAACTGTGGAGACAGGAAAAAGATAAGTGTTGCAAAGGGTCAGGGGAGGGATGGATGGATAGACAGAGCAGAGGACTTTTAGAGCAGTGAAACTATTCTATATGACACAGTAATTAATGTTATATAATATTATGTTACATGGTACTATGCATTTGTGAAAAACATACAACTCTGGAACAGAAAGACTCATCCTTATGTAAAATACAAACTGTTAATTATAATGTATCAAAATTGATTCATTCCTTGTAACAAATGTACTACACTAATGCCGGATGTTAACAATAGGGGAAAGAGAGGGGATAAAAACTCGCTGAACTATCAGTTCAATTTTTTGGTAAACCTCATTGTTCTAAAATATAAAATTTCATTTTAAAAGTTTTCTAACAAGTATGTAACTCTCTGATAGTATATTTCTTGATTGCATTTCAGTCAATAAATCATTGGGAGTTCCCATCAAAGAACTGTGGTGTTTGTAGAAGTTAGGATGGGGGTTGGGGATGAAATAATAAAAGTTTGTTAACCTAATTGGTCTTGTTTTGGGAGTTTGGTTATATGTTGTTTTGAAGACATGGGAGCAGTGAGGCTAATATTTCCAGGAAAGTTAGAAGAACATGGGCCATATATTAATTAGTTTTATGCTTGGGGCATATGGTAGGAGCCCCTCATTCCAACTTAGCATTCCTTCTCCATTCTGCGTATATAAGAAAACACTGGAAATGCATCATCTGTATATGGAAGGGGGGAAAAATGTCTGTATTACCTCACACTAGAAAACAAAAACCTATTAAAAGAGGGATGCTGCTGCAGGAGAAGGCCTTTTTAGAATGAGTGAATTTTTTTTTATAAAGTGTATAATTATTCATGACCCATCATCGTTAATTTCATCTCAAGTTCAGATATTCAGCCTCTGAAGGCATGCAAAGCCACTTGTGAGCCATCTGGCCATCCCTGCAGGAAAATCAGTTCAAAACTCAGCCTGACTCTGTGGGAAACTTGTGCTTCCTCTGGTTGAAACCAGCTAGCAAAATGCATAATTTGTGCTCAAAGAAGAATTAGTAATGGCTAGAAGAGAGATTGATTTGTCTTTTAGCTCTCCCAGTAACTCAGTCGACCATTTGGATGACTCTGTTGCCTTAGCCTGAGTTTCTACTGAAGTGAATAGAGAATACTCTCTTAGATATGGTTGTTGATTCCCTCAGAACAAAATTAACACGGCAACAATCAAGTCATGCACAACCCTTTTGGAAACTTGAGGAAGAACACGAGCAACATTTCTAAAGGTTTTTTTTCACTATTCTGAAATTCATAATGTCATACATATATCATTTTATTACTAGACTTTAGAAATATGCAGGCATTGTGTAGCACATAGAGTGATGTTGATATGAATTGATGTTCTCAAGAAGCCAAAGGTTTTACATTAAAAAATGCAGGACCGTGCATGGGAAGGAGGGTAGGTGGAATGATTGGGGACCATAGAGCAACAGGAATCTGGTGCCTTCCAGGACCTGTCCAGAGATATTCAGCCTGACAACCATCAGGCATTCAAAATGATGCTCAAATGAAATGTGGAGAATTATTAATGCAGGAGGAGAATTCAAGGTAGTTTTGTCAAACTGACGAGTTTTTGGTACATGCTGGTTGCAAAGATCACTGCTGGGTTTCTGGATTGCTGTGCTGAGGATTTTTCTGAGGACACATGTAGGCTCTGTGGGAAGAGTGATGTAAACTAATTAGCCAGGATGGACATAGGGATGAGTTCTAGGGCGTGGGGTGCCACATTGGCTGCAGTCAGCTCTTACCCATAAATGCCATCGAATGGTTTATAGCATAGCAGTCGCACAGCAAGAAGAAATAAAAAGCATCTAAGTAAGAAGAAATAAAAGCAAGAAGAAATAAAAAGCATCTAAATAAGGAAAAGAAGAAGGCAAACTATGTCTCTTTGCTGATAATACGATTCAATACCCCCAGAAAACCAAAAGACTTTGCCAAAAGATTCCTGGAACTGAGAAACAACTTCAAGTAAAGACTTAGGATACAAACTTAATGTACAAAATTCAGTAACATTTCTAAACACTGATAACATTCAAGCTGAGGCCAAACCAAGAACTCAATTCCATTTACAACAGCCACAAAAATAAAAATTCTAGGAATATAGTCAACCACAGAGGTGAAAGATCTCTACTAGGAGAACCACAAAACACTGCTGAAAGAAACTAAATAAGACTCAAACGGATAAACATTCCATGCTCACTGGTTGGAAGAATTAGTCTCATTTAAATGGCCCAGAGAAATCTACAGATTTAATGTTATTCATAAAAAACTACAGACTTAATTTTTCACAGAATTAGAGACAACTACTCTAAAATTAAGATGAAATGAAAAAAGAGACCAAAGAGCCAAAGTAACCCTAAGCAAAAAGAATAATGCTAAAGATATCACAATACCTGGTCAACTTTTGATCTCTGAGTTTACCCATCAGTTTTAAAATGTGCCAGAACAGACTATAATATATGACCAGCCAGAGTACTAGAAAACCTAGCCTGCTCTCAAACCTTCACATTTACACAAACACTTGCAAGTAGAGTGCCATAAAACCCTCAGGGGTGCCCCCAAAGAAGGTCATCTCCTTGTCTTTTCTCAATCTTAGAGGATTTGCTTCCCAGGTCTGTTTTTTTTTTGTTTTGTTTTGTTTTGTTTTTAATGGAGGAGCCAGACTGTAGTGTGGGTTTCAATGCAGTGGGGCTCAGAAGCTGTCTCTCATTCATTTACACAAAAGTCAGGTTTTTCAAGCAAATGAACAGATGAACTAATTTCTGGAGAAAAAAGCAATGGAGAAGACTCTAGAATGAACTTTGAAATCCAAAATTAGAATCTGAAACAAGTTCCCAAGAAAAGGACCAGCTCAGAATAAACCAAAGTACTATTAACCAAGTAAGGGGTCTGTGGCTCAGGAGGACTTGCTTAGCAGTTCCACCTATGGAGAAGCTCAAAGTCAGGAGGCTTTCAATGAGCCTGCAGCAGGAGAATATGGTCTGGAGACCTGGAGACAGGGAACTTAAGGCCAATTTATGCTAACTTCCTAAACGAGAAAACACCAAGATCTGGGTGTAGGACCTGGACAACTTGTAGTCAAGACCCTCCACTGGTAACAAGCCACATTGGTACCTTATTTTCAAGTTGACATGACTCCTTTTGGGGAGGAGAGTCCTTAGTCTTCTCTGAGGCCCTGCTTTGGGCACCAAATAATGTTGATAAAGAAAATTCTAAATGAAACTCTAAAATATTTGAAGAGGTTTATTCTGAGCCATGAGTGACCATGGCCCAGGACACAGCCCCTGATGGTCCTGAGAATATGTGCCCAAGGTGGTTGGGTTATAGCTTGGTTTGATACATTTTAGGGAGACAAAGAGATAAATCAATACATGAAGGGTATACATTGGTTCCAGAAAGTTTAGACATGTTAAAGTCAAGGCTTACAGGTCAGAAATCACTTTGTTAATGTTAATGTTAATACTGGTCAGTTGTGCCTAAACTCCAAAGGGATAGGATACAAGGAGTCATGTCTGACCTCCCTTCCTGTCATGGCCTGAACTAGATTTTCAGATTTCTTTGAGATCTCCCTGGGCAAGAGAGTTTCTATTCAGTCAATTACAGGGCTTGGGATTTTTTTTTTGCTGAGGTTGCAACACAGAGCCCAAGTAGGAGGTTTAATTTTGGGTAGGGGCAGAAACACTGTCTCATGGAATGCAAGCGTAAATACAATCAAATGAGAGAGAAGGAAAATAGAGTACACTCAAGTATGTTACTTCGTTTTCAGTCTTCTGATGCCTAATCCCTTTTTGTTTTGTAGTCACATGGTTATTTCTGGTTCTTTTATAACATTTTTGACCACTGGATTGCTAAAATTGTGCAGGCACTGTCTACTAGAGTCAAATTTTGGTTTGAAATAGTTCATTATTTTATTTAACCGCTTAAACGAGTTTAGTCTCTGATGAGTCAATAGACAGATGTGAAAAATTTTAAACCCCTCTGTCAGGGTTCAGAACATGATACTTCCAAATACGGCTTCTTGATGAAATCTAAAAATAAAATCCTAAGCCCCCCAATCAACTGAATGGAACCCCCTTATTGGCCAGTGGAGCTGAGAGCAATCTGAAAAAGTAAATTTCAGGCCATGAGGGAAGGGAGATTGGGTGCACCTTGTTGCAATCCTTCCATTTTGGAATTAACACTAAAATAGAGACCATAGGGCTGACAAAACAAGAAGATACCAAATTTCAACCTGACTCCCATATAACATCATAGGACAGATAGTAGACACTGAAGAAAATAAAAATATTTTACCACAAAATATATTTATATGACAGATGTATAAACTCCACATGTATAAAGAGCCTTGCATACCTCATGATTATCCATGTCACTCATCTTGAAACACAGCAAAGACCTAGCCATGGGGAACCAGCCAGAGAACTGTCCTTCCAGTGCTGTCTCCCTTGTGTTAGAGAATAAGCCCTTAACAAAGCCTTGCCTGGAAAACTTGCTTGGTCTCATGCCCATTTCTACTGCACAGGAGCCCGAGAACCTGTGGTTAGTAACACTTCCACATTTTGGCCTGAATGAATCAGGTACTCTCTGTTTAGCTAATAGGTGACTAGTTTCCTTTATTATTTTCATAGTTTTACATCGTATGTATCAGTATGGTTTGGCTCTGTGTCCCCACCTAAATCTCATGTTGAATGGTAATTCCCAGTGTTCAGGGAGGTAGCTGGCAGGAGGTGATTGGATCATGGGGGTGGATTTCCCCCTTGCTGTGCTCATGATTCTGAGTGAGTTCTCATGAGATCTAGTTGCTTAAAAGTGTGAAGCACTTCCCCTTTCACTCTCTGTCTCCTGCTCAGCCTTGTAAATATTGTACCTGCTTCCCCTCCACCTTCCTCCATGATTGTATGTTGCCCAGGACCTAACCCAGCCATGCATTCTGTAGAGCCTAAGCAACTGTGAGTCAATGCAACCTCTTTTCTCCGTAAATTACCCAGTCCCAGGTATGTCTTCATAGTAGCATGAGAATGGACTAATACAGTGTATATCTCTAAACAACGTAGTTTACTTTTGCCTACTTTTGAACTTTAAAAATGAAGTGAAGTAACTTTGAATATATTATCTTGACTTTTTTGCTAAATATAATTTTTGTGATATTCAGCTCATTATTTTGTATAGTTTGTTCATTTTCCTTAGTATATGGAATTTCATTGAATGGCTATCTTATTAACTGATATATTTATTCTATAGTTATTAGGTATATATATTATTTTCAGCTTGGGGCTATTATGAATGCTTTTGCTGTTGACATTTATGTCCTAATGTTTTCATATATAAATGCAAAAAATATAGTGCATACACCGAGGTAGAATTGATGGGTATGCATTTTTCTGACTTATAATGAGGTTGAGTATCTTTTCTTTGACTTATCAGTCATTTAGAGTTTCTCTTTTGTAAAGTACCTATTCGAGTATTTTTCCCATTTGCTATCAAATTTTGGCCTTCTGTTATAGACACGTAAGAATTTTTTATACATGTGCTCGATATTTTGTTTTCAGTTTTGTTACACATCTGCTAGTTTGTGACCTATCCAAGTGTTTAAATTTTGTTTATTTGTAAATTGAATTACCAATATTTTACTTTATATTAGTTCTTTTTGTGTCTTAAGTAATCTGCTCATAACCTGAAGTCAAGAAAATATTATCCTATCTTATCTTCTAAAAGCTCATAGTTTATTTTTTTCTTTCTTCACCTTTTGGTTTTTAACTCACCTAAAACATATTTGTGGTATGGTATGTGGTATGGTATGTGACCTTAGGCAAATGTTCCATTTTCCAGATGAACAAACAGTTTTCCCAATACAACTTGATGAATCTATTTTTCCCAGATCTGCAGTGACATCTCTGTCTCCTTTAGAGTCACATTCTCCAAGAACTTTGCCTGTTCTTAGTCTCTTCAGTTCCTCCACTGTCTTTTCTGTTCAGGATATTTACCTCTCATTTCAATGATCTTTATGTGGATAAATCAAACCTTTCAGGCCTTATTGTACTGGGGCCATCAGCACAGTTTTTGTTTGTCTGCTTTTTTCCTTGTTTTGATATAACTGTCTATTCCCTCAACTGAAGATGTGTGTTTTGTTTTGTTGCATTTTCATCTGTCTTCAAGTCCACCAAACTGTGATTAAGTTTCCTACCCCACTGTTTTGTTTTTCCTTTTAAGTTTTTTTTCTCCTTGTGTCATTTCCCCAGGCTCACTTCTTAATACTGGAGGGCTCCTAGCTCAGTTATTGGTCCTTTTTTTTTTTTTTTTCTGTAATTTTTCTCTGTTAAGCTCATTGGGGTTCTAAGCTATAACCATGTATCT
>NC_045434.1:306910-317742 GCF_002776525.5 Piliocolobus tephrosceles | reverse complement strand
TTGCCTGAGGCAAATAGTTCAAGACCAGCCTGGGCAACATAGTGTGACCTTGTCTCTACAAAAAATACAAAAATTAGCAGGGTGTGGTGGTGCACACCTGTAGTCCCAGCTACTTAGGAGGCTGAGGCAGGAGGCTTGCTTGAGACTGGGAGGTTGAGACTGCAGTGAGCCATGATTATGCACTACACTCCAGCTTGTGTGACAGAGTGAGATCCTGTCTCAAAAAAAAAAAAAAAAAAAAGTAGCTCTCAAGTCCCCTTCTTGGCCTGTCAACTTAGACCATTTGCTTTCTTCTTCAGTTTTTTTTTTCTTTCTTTTTTTTTTTTTTTTGAGACCAAGTCTGGCTCTGTCACCCAGGCTGGAGTGCTGTGGTGCAATCTCAGCTCACTGCAAGCTCTGCCTCCCGGGTTCAAGTTATTCTCCTGCCTCAGTCTCCTGAGTAGCTGGGACTACAGGTGCCCACCACCACGCCCAGCTAATTTTTGTATTTTTAGTAGAGATGGGGTTTCACCATATTGGCCAGACTGGTCTCGAACTCCTGACCTTGTGATCCACCTGCCTTGGTCTCCCAAAGTGCTGGGATTACAGGCGTGAGCCACCATGCCCGGCTGCTTTCTTCAGTTTTATAACTGATGAGGTTTAGAGAGAATCCTGGAAGTAAACAGACCTGGCTCATTACATAACCATGCCCTCTGGCTTGATCAACATTAAGAGAACATTCCTCTTTCTCCTTCATTAGCTGTTTGGTTCATAACCCCGATAGGCTGTTCTAAGCGATTACCTTGCCCTTTAAAATTCTCTTTCCCTTTCCTCACAACTATTTCAGCAGGTGAGGTTGAAGTCCTGGAGTTTACCAGCTATATGCACTTCTCTTGCCTTACACCTTCCTTTTCATACTAAATTAAACTCTGCCCTTTCATCCTATGTTGTCTATCCCAGGTTTATATTTACCACAAACCTGTGTCATCATTTCTATTACACCACATTTTTGTTGTTCGTTTGTTTTTCTCTACTAATTGATTGTGAGCTTCTCAAAGGCAGGGCCTGGCTTTCACTTTCCTACCTCCAGTGCCTCAAACATGACTTCTCAGTAGGTGTCAGCTGAGCCTCACTAGCCTTCCGACCTTCAGAATCTTCTAATTTCAGCGTTTCTGAAGAATTGCTGCCTGCCTGATGTTAAAATAACATTTTTATCTTATCAGTCAGAATTGATAATTTACAATAGGTCCTTGTTGTCTAGTGGCTCAAGCACTTGTCTCAGCTTGGCCTTTTGAGCAATCTGTAGTCTAGATCTGGTGCCACTTTGCCTGTCCAAATTTATCTTCCAGTGGCTGCTCCCCACAAGCTGGTTTTCTTCGTGTCCTAAGTAGGCCCTACTCCTTCCTGACGCTGGCCTTTATGTGCCATTTTCCCTGTTTGGGAAGTTTCCAGGCTCCTTTGTACCATTCTGAATTTCACAAGAATTAGAAGAAGGTTTTTGGCATAAGACTTGTTGTTCTCATCAAGATGGCTTTTAAACTGAAGGAGAGGGGAGAACAGTAACGAGATAAAATTATATAACTGAATTCCGTGAAGGACATAAGACATGGGAAAAATAAAGTATGTACCTCTGTTGTAGCACTTACCACATTGCATGGCTCTTCCCACTTTAAGCTTTCTAGACCAGCTTATTGAAGTGGGTGGGGAGGGGGGTTAGGGGGAGCAAAATAGCCTGAGCTCTCTAAGAGGATGACTGTTTATTATTGTATGGCCAACAGTGAAACTATAACCTGGCATATGAAAGGTGAGTACCTTTCATATGAGTAGTAGGAATATATATACTGTATGATTTGAATCATTTAAAATGTGTTGAAATTTGCTTTATGGTCAGTTTTTGTAAATAGTCACTGAACACTTGAAAAGAAGATGTATTCTGCAGCTTTTGGGTGCAGTGTTTTATATATGTCAGTTAGGTCCAATTTACTAATTATGTTGTTCAAATCTATCTCTCCTTTTTTTTTTTTTTTTTTTTTGCCTTCCTCTCTCTTCCCTCTCCTCCCCTCCCCTTCCCTTTTCTTCCCTTTTTCTTTCTTTCTCTCTTTTTTTTTGTTTGAGACAAGGTCCTGCTATGTTGCCCAGGCTGGTCTTGAACTCCTGGGCTCAAGCAATCCTACCACCTCAGCCTCCCAAAGTGTTGGGATTATAGGCATGAGCCACTGCACCTGGCCCAAATCTATATCTCTACTGATTGTTTTTTTTTGCTTGTTCTATCAGTTACTTACAGAGGTGTATTTAAATCTCTCACTATGATTTGGATTTGTCCATTTTTCTTTTTAGTTCTGCCGGTTTTACTTTACATATTTTGGAGACTATGTTATTTGATGTATACAAATTTAGAATTGTTATGCTTCCCTCCTGAATTGATCCCTTTCTCTCTGTGTCCCTCTTTATCCCTGGGGATGCTTCCTACCTTCAAATCCATTTTATCTGATATTAGTACAACTATACCACTTCAATTTTGGTTAGTATTTACATGAGAAATAATAGATCATGCCTCCTTGAAATTCATATTAACCAAAGGAAAAAGAAAAAAACACTAAGCACAGTTAGACACAAGAAGTAGACTACAGGAAAACAGATTTTTAAAATTCAAAGAAAATACATGTTGAGCTCATAGCCAGAGACTTTAAAGTGAAGATAAGCCAAGAAAATGGAAAGTCCTAAGAAACTAGATCTGATGGTATTTCCCAATAAGAAATCCTCCTAGCTCATTCTACTAGCATTTCCATTCCTAATCATATTCTTGAACCTATCAAGTCCTTCAATTAATTTACCTTACCAAATTTTTACAACTTATTACTTTCCTCATGCCCATATTTTCCTTCTAATTCAGTTTAGACTCTATACATGATTCGTAATTGTCATCATTCCTTTGCATAACTAGGAATATACTTATCAAGAAAGTTCAAGACCTGTATGAAGAAAATGGTAAAAATACAATAAAAAGACCTAAAATTAGACTTGTAAAAATGAAAAGACTTGGCTGGGTGCGGTGGCTCATGCCTGTAATCCCAGCACTCTGGGAGGCTGAGGCAGGTGGATCACTTGAGGTCAGGAGTTCAAGACCAGCCTGGCCAACATGGTGAAACCCTGTCTCTAATGAAAATACAAAAATTGGCCAGTCGTGGTGGTGCGTGTCTGTAATCCCAGCTACTAGGGAAGCTGAGGCAAAAGAATTACTTGAACCCAGGAGGCGGAGGTTGCAGTGACCTGAGATCGTGCCACTACACTCCAGCCTGGGTGACAAAGTGAGACTCTGTCTCAAAAAAAAGAAAAAAAAGGTTCTTGGATAGGAAGACTCAACTTTGTAAATATATCATGATATTTAGTTGAAAACAAGAATAACCAGAAAAGGTTGAAAAAGAACATCAAAGAGGGGCAGCAAGCCCCACCAGCTATTCATATATATCAAGCTTGTCCAACCCACGGCCTGTGGGCCACATGTGGCCCAGGACAGCTTTGAATACAGCCCAACACAAATTCATAAACTTTCTTAAAACATTATAAGATTTGTGTATGTGTGTGTGTATGTGTGTATATGTTTTGAGACAGAGTCTCACTCTGTCACCCAGGCTGTAGTGCAGTGGCACAATCTTGGCTCATTGCAACCTCTGCTCCTTGGGTTCAAATGATTCTCCTGCTTCAGCCTCCTGAATAGCTGGGACTCCAGGCACTTGCCACAATGCCCAGCTAATTTTTGTATTTTTAGTAATTTTGTATTTTAGAAACAAGGTTTCCCTATTTTCGCCAAACTGGTCTTGAACTCCTGACCTCAAATAATCCACCTGCCTTGGCCTCCCAGAATGCTGGGATCACAGGCGTGAGCCACTGCGCCCAGCTGGTGTTAGTGTATTTTATGTGTAGCCCAAGACAATTCTTCTTCCAGTGTGGCCCAGGGAAGCCAAAAGATTTGACTCCCCTGAATATATGATTCATTAGCTGGACCTCGTGGTACACCACTCTAGTCCCAGTTACTCAGAAGGCTGAGGTGGGAGGATTGCTTGGGACCGGGAGTTTGAGGCTAGCCTGGACAACGTAATGAGACCCCTGCCTCTAAATAAATAAATGAATGAAATGAAATAAATTCTTAGTAATTAAAACAATGTGAATGGATATACAGATGGGTTTTGTACCCCATACTGTATATTAAGATAAATTTCAAATGGATGGAAGATTGAAAGTAAAAAATGTCAGCTGGGCATGGTGGCTCACGCCTGTAATCCCAGCACTTTGGGAGGCCAAGGTGGGCGGATCACCTGAAGTCGGGAGTTTGAGACCAGTCTGACCAACATGGAGAAACTTTGTCCATGTTGGACACAGTTAGCTGGGGGTGGTGGCTCATGCCTGTAATCCCATCTACTCAGGAAGTTGAAGCAGGAGAATTGCTTGAACCCGGAAGGTGGAGGGGTGGGCCGAGATCGCACCATCGCACTCCAGCCTGGGCAACAAGAGCAAAACTTCGTCTCAAAAAAAAAAAAAAAAAAAAAAAATGGCCGGGTGCGGTGGCTTATGCACTTTGGGAGGCTGAGATGGGTGGATCATGAGGTCAGGAGATTGAGACCATCCTGGCTAACATGGTGAAACCCCATCTCTACTAAAAATACAAAAAATTAGCCAGGTGTTGGCTGGGCGCGGTGGCTCAGGCCTGTAATCCCAGCACTTTGGGAGGCTGAAGCGGTGGATCACGAGGTCAGGAGTTTGAGACTATCCTGGAAAACATGGTGAAACTCGGTCTCTACTAAAAGTACAAAATTTATCCGGGCATGGTGGTGCATGCCTGTAATCCTAGCTACTTGGGAGCCTGAGGCAGGAGAATTGCTTGAACCCAGGAGGTGGAGGTTGCAGTGAGCTGATATCCCACCACTGCACTCCAGCCTGGGTGACAGAATGAGACTCTGTCTCAAAAAAAAAAAAAAAATTAGCCAGGCGTGGTGGTGGGCACCTGTAGTCCCAGCTACTTGGGAGGCTGAGGCAGGAGAATAGCATGAACCTGGGAGGCGGAGCTTGCAGTGAGCTGAGACCGTGCCACTGCACTCCAGCCTGGGCAACAGAGTGAGACTCCATCTCAAAAAAAAAAAAAAAAAGCAAAAAATGTAAACTATTAAGGAGAAGACCTCTGATATGGTTTGGCTGTGTTGCCACCAAAATCTCGTGTTGAATTGTAGCTCCCATAATTACCACATGTTGTAGGAGGGACCTGGTGGGAGAAAATTGAATCATGGGGACAAGTCTTTCCTATGCTATTCTCATGATAGTGAATATGTCTTACAAGATCTGATGCTTTTATAAAGGGTAGTTCGCCTACACAAGGTCTCTTGCCTGTTGCCATGTAAGACGTGACTTTGCTCCTCATTTGCTTTCCGCCATGATTGTGAGACTTCCCCAGCCATGTGGAACTGTGAGTCAATTAAACCTCTTTCCTTTATAAATTACCCAATCTCGGCAGGGCGTGGTGGCTCAAGCCTGTAATCCCAGCACTTTGGGAGGCCGAGACGGGCGGATCACGAGGTCAGGAGATCGAGACCGTCCTGGCTAACACTGTGAAACCCCGTCTCTACTAAAAAATACAAAAAACTAGCTGGGTGAGGTGGTGGGTGCCTGTAGTCCCAGCTACTCCGGAGGCTGAGGCAGGAGAATGGCGTAAACTTGGGAGGCGGAGCTTGCAGTGAGCTGAGATCCGCCACTGCACTCCAGCCCGGGGGACAGAGCAAGACTCCGTCTCAAAAAATAAATAAATAAATAAATAAATTACCCAATCTCAGGTATCTCTTTATTAGCAGCATGAGAACAAACTAGTACAAACTCTTTCATTACCTTAAAGTGGTGAAAATATTTCTAACTATGACTCAAAATTTAAAAGCCATAAAAGGCTGATAAAGAACAAAACAAACAAGCCAAAGCCTTCTGCATGGGAAACACACGTCCACAGAAGTCAAGCCAAAAGAGAAACAGCAAACTGGGGAAATCAATTCAGAGCATACGCAAATAGCTAATTCCTTGGATATATAAAGAACATGTACAAATGGATCAGGGAAAAACAACTATCCTAATTAAAAGAATGAGCAAAGCATATGAAGGGACAATTCACAGAATACAACCGGCTCTTTTTTTTTGGAGAGACAGTCTTGCTCTGTCACCCGGGCTGGAGTGCAGTGGCATGATCTCGGCTCACTGCAACCTCCACCTCCAAGGTTCAAACGATTCTCCTGCCTCAGCTTCTCAAGTAGCTGGGACTACAGGCATGCACCACCATGCCCAGCTAATTTTTGTAGTTTTTAGTAGAGACAGGGTTTTACTATATGTTGGCCAGGCTGGTCTCGAACTCCTGACCTCAGGTGATCCACCTGCCTCGGCTTCCCAAAGTGCTAGGATTACAGGCGTGAGCCACTGCACCCGGACACAACTGGCTCTTAACCCAGGGAGATGCTCAGGTCACTTGTAGTAAGAGATACGCACTTTTTTTTTTTTTTTTTTTTTGAGACAGGGTCTCCCTCTGTCACCCAGGCTGGAGTGCAGTGGCGCAATCTTGGCTCACTGCAACCTCCACCTCCCAGGTTCAAGTGATTCTCCTGCCTCAGCCTCCCAAGTAGCTGGGACTACAGGCGCCCACCACCATGCCTGGCTAAGTTTTGTATTTTTAGTAGAGACAGGGGTTTCACCATATTGGCTAGGCTGGTCTCGAACTCCTGATGTTGTGATTCGCCCGCCTTGGCCTCCCAAAGTGCTGGGATTACAGGTGTGAGCCACCGCGGCCCGGCCTCTAACACAATTCTCTAGTGTGTATCCTTTTTTTTTTTTTTTTGAGACAGAGTGTCACTCTGTAACCCAGGCTGGAGTGTAATGGTGCTATCTCTGCTTACTGTAACCTCCATCTCCCGGGTTCAAGTGATTCTTATGCCTCAGCCTCAGATTGAGATTACAGGCGTGAGCTACCACGCCCAGCTAATTATATATTTTTAGTAGAGAGGGGGTTTCACTTTGTTGGTCAGGCTGGTCTTGAATTCAGGTGATCCTCTTGGCCCGGCCTCCCAAAGTGCTGCGATTATAGGTGTGAACCACTGAGCCCAGCCACTAGTGTGTACCTTCAGTCTCCACTTCTCCCTAGTCTCTAGATTTCCTAAACTTCCTTTTCTCTCTGCACTCTTAGCTAATGAGTTTACCTCTGAAGAAATCAAAGAAATTGCCATTAACTTCTCAGCAACAAATCTACAAGCTGTACCACATGATTCTCTTGTTATGATAGGTGGTTTTCTCTGCTTTAACCCTCAGCTTGAGCTCAGGATGCCATCTCTTCTCTCCTCTATTACTTGATACCACAACTGTTCTTCCCCCACCCGATTTTTGAGAGAAGGTCTTGCTTTGTCACCCAGGCTGGAATGCAGTGGCATAAGCATGGCTCACAGCAGCCTCCACCTCCCAGGCTCAAAGGATCCTCCCACCTCAACCTCTGGAGTAGCTGGGACCACAGGCACTGCCATGCCCAGCTCATTTTTTAATTTTTATTTTTTTCGTAGAGACAGGGGTCTCTCTCTGTTGCCCAGGCTGGTCTAGAACTCCTGGGCTCAAGTGATACACCTGCCTTGGCCTCCCAAAGCACTGGGATTATAGGCATGAGCCACTGCGCCTGGCCTCTCTTTTCCACACATGATTAATTTCTTGCTCTTTACTGGATCACTGCTATTAACATACAAGCATTTCCATCTAAACAAAATACCTACTCTGCATTTATTCAACATGTCTTACAGCTGTTGCTCCTTTTCTCCGCTGGCCTTCTCTGCAAAATTTCTATTGAACTGTCTATAGTCACAGTCTACTTTTTTGTGTGTGGGGCTGTTGAATAATTCCTTCCATAATTCTCTACTTTGCAGACAAACTCATCAGTCTGTAGTTTACAAATCTGCTTTTTTGAAAGACTATAGAAAACAAATGTCAATGACAATGAAATTGTAACATTTATTATACATTTAAGCAACTTTATGGGAAAAAGAATCTGATGAACATCAAATTACTTGCATGCTCTAAAATACCTTGATGCTTTGTAAATGTATACACAGATTTTTATATAGTATTAACTGAGGTGCACACTATTTGTATTTACTTTTTTCATTTTAGTTATTAACATTATTTCATGTATACTTGTCCATTATTAATATTTTCAAAATAGAAAATATAAAATTGAACAGAGATAAACGCAAAATGTACTTTGGTTAAGAAAGAAGTGTGGCTGGGCACGGTGGCTTACGCCTGTAATCCCAACACTTTGGGAGGCCGAGTCGGGCGGATCACCTGAGGTCGGGAGTTCGAGACCAGCCTGACGAACATGGAGAAACCCCCTCTACTAAAAATACAAAATTAGCAGGGCATGGTTGCCTATAATCCCAGCTACTTGGGAGGCTGAGGCAGGAGAATCGCTTGAACCCGGGAGGCGGAGATTGCGGTGAGCCGAGATTGCGCCATTTCACTCCAGCCTGGGCAACAAGAGCAAAACTCCATCTAAAAAAAAAAAATGCATAAGTATAGGATGTGGGAGACCCAATTTAATAGTAGTTCAAGTGAAAATAAAAGGCTTACCCATTTTAGTATACTGTAAATTGAATATAACTCAATAGTGTAACATGGCTATTATTATATTTGTGAATGCATGCTTTTTAAATTTCTTTGTATTTTTTTTTTTTTGAGACGGAGTCTGGCTCTGTCGCCCAGGCTGGAGTGCAGTGGCCGGATCTCAGCTCACTGCAAGCTCCGCCTCCTGGGTTTACGCCATTCTCCTGCCTCAGCCTCCCGAGTAGCTAGGACTACAGGCACCCGCCACCTCGCCCGGCTAGTTTTTTTTGTATTTTTTAGTAGAGACGGGGTTTCACCGTGTTAGCCAGGATGGTCTTGATCTCCTGACCTCGTGATCCACCCGTCTCGGCCTCCCAAAGTGCTGGGATTACAGGCTTGCGCCACCGCGCCCGGCTGTATTTATTTTTATATTTTTAAGAGGCAGGGTCTTTCTTCTTCCTTTGCCCAGGCAGGAGTACAGTGGTGCAATCAGAGCTTACTGCAGGTTCGAAATCCTGGGCACAAGTGATTCTCTTGTCTCAGCCTCCAGAGTAGAGGATTACAGGTTACACCACCATACCCAGCTAATTTTTTATTTAAAAAAAATTTTAAATTTAATTTTCTGGCTGGGCATGGTGGTTCACGCCTATAATCCCGGCACTTTGGAAGGCTGAGGTGGGAGGATCACTTGAGCTCAGGAGTTCAAGACTAGCCTGGGCTATACAGCAAGACATCATGTATACAAAACAAAACAAAAAACAAAAATGAAAGAAAAGAAAGAGAGAAAGAAAGGAAGGAAGGAAAGAAGGAAGGAAAGAAGGAAAAGAAAGAAAAAAAAATAGCAGGATGTGGCAATGCCTGTGGTCCCATCTACTCAGGAGACTGAGGTGGGAGGATTGCTTGAGCCCAGGAGGTGGAGGCTTCTGCAAGCTATGATTGCACCACTGCACTCTAGCCTGGGCAACAGAGCAAGAGCCTGTTTCAAAAATTAAATAAAGGCCAGGCACGTTGGCTCATGCCTGTAATCCCAGCACTCTGGGAGGCCGAGGTGGGTGGATCACCTGAGGTCGGGAATTCGAGACCAGCCTGACCAATATGGAGAAATCCCGTCTCTACTAAAAATACAGAATTAGCCTGGCGTGGTGGCACATGCCTGTAATCCCAGCTATTAGGGAGGCTGAGGCAGGAGAATCGCCTGAACCCGGGAGGCGGAGGTTGCAGGGAGCCAAGATCGTGCCATTGCACTTCAGCCTGGGCAGCAAGAGCAAAACTCCATCTCAAAAATAAATAAATAAATAAATAAATAAATAAATAAATAAATAAATAAATAAAATAAAATTTCTTAGACACAGAGTCTTTTCCCTATGTTGCCCTGGTTGGTTTCAAACTCCTAGCCTTAAGTGATCCTCTCCTTCTGCCTCAGCCTCCTGAGTAGCTGGGATTACAGGCACATATCACAGAGCCCAGCTGTCAGTGTATATACCTTTCTCCAAGACTTTAAATTTCTTTCTTTCTTTCTTTCTTTTTGAGATGGAGTTTTGCTCTTGATGCCCAGGCTGGAGTGCAATGGCACGATTTCAGCTCATTGCAACCTCCGCCTCCCAGGTACAAGTGATTTTCCTGTCTCAGCCTCCCAAGAGCTTGGATTACAGGCATGTGCCACCATGCCCGGCTAATTTTTTTGTATTTAGTAGAGATGGGTTTCACCATGTTAGTCAGACTGACCTCAGATGATCCACCCGCCTCGGCCTCCCAAAGTGCTGGGATTACAGGCGTGCTCCACGCACCCAGCCAAGACTATTAAGCACCCAGTAGGTGGTTTACATTGAATGGAATCAGAAGCAGAACTTTGGCCAAAGAGATGGGGACAAAGGAATGAGAGCAAAGGTGAAAAAGGCAAAATGTCAAACAATATCATTCTTTTGGATAAAAATGTGGTCTTTTCACTTGCAATGAGGTAATGCTAAGGAAGTTTTTTTCCACAGTCTGCATATACTTAGTACAATTAAAATTAAATCATCGTAAAATAGAAACTACAACTAGCAAAGGTGTTGAGCATGAATTTCAATTAAAAATGATGTAACAATATAAATATTAACAGAAAGTTTGAGTATCAACATCGTGTATAGAAAAAAGGTGGCTGGCCGGGCGCGGTGGCTCAAGCCTGTAATCCCAGCACTTTGGGAGGCCGAGGCGGGCGGATCACGAGGTCAGGAGATCGAGACCATCCTGGCTAACCCGGTGAAACC
>NC_045434.1:286954-306810 GCF_002776525.5 Piliocolobus tephrosceles | reverse complement strand
AAAAGAAAAAAAAGGTGGCTTAGTCAGCACACAACTATTAGTCACAGTGAGAAAACAAATAATTCTGAAATGTAATGACTTGTTCACAGATCAAATATGTGTAAAGGACATATCCACAAGTCACCCAAAGATGTTTACAGAGCATGTTCAGCTCAGTTTGTATCATCTGGGTGTGTTTTGTGTACATCTGTTTAACTTTCTTCTTGAGATAACGTCATTCCGTTTTTCTCAAATTGTGTTGTTGTGGGTTTTTAAAATTTTTTTTGTTGTTTGCTTTTTGAGACAAGGTCTGGCTCTATCGCCCAGGCTGTAGTTCAATGGCGCGATCTAGGTTTACTGCAACTACCGCCTTCGGGCTCAAGTCATCCTCCTACCTCCGCCTCCCAAGTAGCTGGGACTATACTGACCAGGCTCCCATTTTCCAACTGAGTGCTCCCTTTCCCTTGTTTTTTCCCTTTCTTCCTCCCAGCGCAGCTCATCTCTCAAAGCCTGTGAATGCTGCCGGTGGGGTGGACAGAGGAACCGTTTGGAGATGGTGTCAAGGTAACATTCCATTTCTCTCCCAGTCTTCTCCCCTGCCCTCCCATATTAATAGGTGGTTTTCACTTGCCAAGAGGCAGGACCAAAGTTTCTGCAGCACCAAACTGCAGGTGCAGTTGCACCAAGCAACTTATATTCAAACAAACACAAAACCCCAAACCAAGCCCGTCTCCGTAAATCCCACACCACGACTGCCTTCCTTACTTCCTCCTTAGAGGTACTTCTCAGCCCTCCAGCTCCAACTGAGAACCCAGCCAGTCAGGAAGTCCCTACTTCAGGAACACCAACCAATCAAGGGGCCGTCACCTGCTAAAGGTGCGGAATTCGTCTCCTGACGCGACACTCTCCCGGGCCAATCAGAGGCAGCTCTTGTGGGGAAAGGCGCAGTGCGCCGAGGCAGGGAGTGGCGGCAGGGTAACACCTGGCCGAGGTGACTCGCTCTGAAGAGCGGCGGTTCCTTACTCCAATCGGAACGCGCAGGGGTAGGGAGCTGGCCAATCAGCCGTGGAGGGCGGGGCCAGGCGGGGCTCCACCTGGCTGCTGGTTCTCAGTCCCAGCGCTGTAGTCTGCGGAGCTGTGTCTGTTCCCAGGAGCTCGTCGGCGGCTGTTGTATCGGGAGCCTGATCGCGATGGGGACAAAGGCGCAAGCCGACAGGAAACTGTTGCACCTCTTCATATTGGCGATCCTGTTGTGTAAGTTCCCGGAGTTTCGGGAGGAATCGGGGCGGAGGTTGGAGGAAGCCTCTCCCCACGCCCCTAGCCCGCGCGAGGGGAGGAGCTCAGAAACCTTCCTGCCTCGCTCTCCTAGTTCTCTTTTCCACCCCTGGCTGATCCCTGTTTCACCACTCTCACAGCTGGGTGAGTAGCTGGCTCCCCTCCCCCACACTGGTGAGTTGTGACCGTACCCCTCACGCTGCACACACCAGAGGTACACTCCTCGTCCTCACTGGAGAGGGCCGTCGGGCCAAGAACCCTTCCACACTCATCTACCCAGCGCGCGCTCCACACGCACCTGGGAAGGGCCAGCCTGCCCCTCCAACGCGCACCCAGCATCCACGAACCCCGCTGCGCAACCGGGAGCCTTGGCTCCTTAAGGGTCCTCGGAGAAAATCGAATGGAGGTGGTCTGGGGTGGAAGTCTCTTTCCCTAGCTTTTGCTGAAGGAGTCTCTGGATCCTCTGAATCTTTGGATTGCGGCCGTTGCTCTGGGAAAATGTCTGGGTGCACAGTCTAAAGAGGAAATGCAATAGAAACCTGAAATTTCTCTAAGCGCAGCAGATTCCAGCGAAGGTCCTTTCTGGAATAACTACCTCAGGAGTCCTTAACGTGTTGTTCTGAGTGACTCTTCCCAGGGGGAGAGTGTATCTGTTGGTTGGCTGGATTCTCATCAGAGCCAGAGCTCTGCCCTCCCACTGGGTGTGTATGAGAGTTTTTGTTTCCTTTGTAAACTCCCTTTCCTGAGGAACAATGAGGCTCCCTTGCTAGGGCAAGCCTCTGTCTCTAGATATGTTTGTGTGGGGCTGAGCGTGTAGTCGGTTGGTTTGTGCGTTAGTCAATCTGTGGCATCAACTGTGTGTTTATCTGTCTGATTATTGAGTGTGCGTGTCCTTGTGTGGGTAGTTGTGTCAGTATGTGTTCTACACGAGTCTCCCCCCACCCCCAAGGTTCTTTTTTAGAAAGTGTTAAATAAATGAATGATTACAATCAGTACTGGTGTATGTAGATTCCCTGCCCTTAGATGAATTGACTGTTCTTTTGTACCTCATCACAACATAAACCCTTGGGGGAGATTGGACCAGAGACATATCTCATCCTCTTTGTATTTTACTGATAAGGAGACAGGTCCAAGAGGGGAAATGACTTCCAGGTCGACAATAGAGTTAAGGGTGGAACCTGGGAACGGAACCAAACCCTCTCCACTTGCTTTTCCTTTTACCATTTTTGGATCCAGCATCTCAGGCACCCTATAACACAAGAACTCTTTGGGATACTGCTTCAGAATCTACTGTCTTACTTACCTTTAAACTTACTTTCCTACTAGCTTCTTCATTCATGTCTCCCCCGCCTCCTTTTTTTTTTTTTTTTTTTTTGCCCAGGCCGGAGTGCGATGGCGCCATCTTGGCTCACCGCAACCTCCACCTTCCAGGTATAAGCAATTCTCCTGCCTCAGCCTCCGGAGTAGCTGGGATTACAGGCATGCACCATCACGCCTGGCTCATCTTTTGTGTTTACTAGAGATGGGGTTTCACCATGTTGGTCGGGATGGTCTTGAACTCCTGGTCTCAGGTGATCCACCTGCCTCGTCCTCCCAAAGTGCTGGGATTACAGGTGTGAGCCACCGCACCTGGCCATGTCTCCCTTTTTTTCTACTCTTTGATTTCGCTTTTCTTTATTTTCCCTTTTTTCCCTACCCCTTGCCTATTTTACTTCTGCTTGTATTTTAGAACTGCTAGTGACACCCATAGTTAATTTTTGGTTATGTGGTTCTGGTACTAAAGGTTTTTCCAACCTTTGTACTGTGCCAGTATTTTTCCCCTAAGCCCAGAAGTTTCTTCTGGGTGAGTGACTGTATTTGTAACAGTTTTTGTCTGTGACAGTATTTGTCATGCTTAAAAGTTTCCTGGAGCTGCTTCCTCCCTATCCTTTGCCACTGCTTCCTTTCTTTTTTCTTCCTCTAATTTCCTATACTATTTATGATAATCCTAAAATAATCATATACTGGCACTGGAAGGGTCATTGATAGCACCATTTTGAGCTTGGAGGTGTCTTCAGGGAACCAAGCCACAGTAGTGCAGAGGGAACCTGAGATGATGTCGCATTAGCCTGTTAGGACAGTGGGTCCTGGGAAGTGACATGTCCAGGGGATGGAGGAACTGACCTTGTAACTTTTAAATCAGGCTAGATCTGGGATGGGGTTGGGGGAGGGGAGTCATTTGGTTAGTGCAAATGAGGATGGAAATGGGAGCCGGGCCACCACACCTGCGTTCTAGCTTGGCTTTCTCTCTGCCCTGTTTGTGATCTTAGGCAGTAGCTCAGTCTTTTCATCTGTAAAATAGAAGTAATACTTGTCCCACCCTTGTCATGAGTGTGGTATCACCACTGAGGAGTTCCGGGTGGGCAGGGCAGAACTGCTGCCCTGCATCTGGGTCATTCTCTGAGTCCCAGTGTTTCCTACTGATGTTTCTGACTCAAGCCCTTCTAGCTTTGCCTTTTCAGGGGCAGGCATACCTCAAAACTGTAGACTGGTGAGTTACTCCTCCTTTCCTCTACTTCTAATCCCAAGAGTGAATTGTTCCCTCCAAACTAGAAACTGGTGACTGGCACTTCCTAGTTCTACCTGAAACTAGGAAAAGAGTGGCAGTGGAATTCCAGTGCCCTTTAGTCTTTGCCTTCTGGCTCTCGACCCCCTTTTTTTCTTTGAGACAGAGTCTCATTCTGTTACCCAGGCTGGAGTGCAGTAGCATGATCTTGGCTCACTGCAAGCTCCACCTCCCGGATTCAAGCAGTTCTCCTGCCTTAGCCTCCCCAGCAGCTGGGACTACAGGCAGGCACCACCACGCCTGGCTAATTTTTTGTATTTTTAGTAGAGATGGGGTTTCACCATGTTAGCCAGGCTGGTCTTGAACTCCTGACTTCAAGTGATCCTCTTGCCTAGGCCTTCCAAAGTGCTGGGATTACAGGCGTGAACCCCTGCACCCGGCCACTCCAAACCACTTTTACCTCACGATGTTGCTCTTCAGTTCCTTTGTGATCATGGCTTGTGAAGTCTCCAGCCCAGTTCTGATTCAAGATAGAGCTACTGTGATTTTTTTAAAAAAATATTTATTTAGAAGAGGTTAATTGACACGGTGTTATAATTAAAATGATATCAAAGGGGTGGGGTATCTCATTCCCACATTGCTCCTGTTCACCCCAAACCCCAATAGTTTCTTTTTTTTGAGCTGGAGTCTAGCTCTGTCACCCAGGCTGGAGAGCAGTGGTGCATCTCAGCTCACTGCAAGCTCCGCCTCCCGGGTTCATGCCATTCTCCTGCCTCAGCCTCCCGAGAAGCTGGGACTACAGGCACCCGCCACCATGCCCGGCTAATTTTTTGTATTTTTAGTAGAGATGGGGTTTCACCGTGTTAGCCAGGGTGGCCTGGATCTCCTGACCTTGTGATCCACCCACTTCGGCCTCCCAAAGTGCTGGGATTACAGGCGTGAGCCACCGCGCCCGGCCTCTGAACCCCTATAGTTTCTTATGTTTCTTTTCAGTGTTCCATTTTACAGATACTAGTATATATAAATAAAACTTGTTTTTTCTCCCCTTTCTGACACAAAAAGAGGCATACTACATATATTCTACATCTTGCTTATATGTATATATATCATGGGGTTTCATTTTGTTGTTGTTGTTTTTTGAAACAGAGTCTCACTCTGTTGTCCAGGCTGGAGTTCAGTGGGATTTTTTTTTAACTGCAAGGTCTGCCTCCTAGGTTCAAGTGATTCTCCTGCCTCAGCCTCCCGAGTAGCTGGGACTACAAGTGTGCACGACCAGGAATGGCTAATTTTTGTATTTTTAGTAGAGACAGGGTTTCACCGTGTTGGCCAAGCTGGTCTTGAATTCCTGACTTCAAGTGATCCACCTTCCTTGGCCTCCCACAAGTGCTGGGATTACAGTCATGAGCCACCGTGCCCGGCCTCATTGCAACTTTGACCTCCTGGGTTCAAGCAATCCTCCAGTCTTAGCCTCCTGAATAGCTGAGGCTATAGGCAAGTGTGAGCGGTAAGCCATACCTGGCTAACTTAAAATTTTTTTAGTATAGACAGGGTCTCACTATGTTGTACAGGCTGGTCTTGAATTCTTGGCTTCAAGGGATCCTTTTGCCTCGGCCTTTCAAAATGCTGAATGACAGGTATGAGTCACCACACCTGGCCATATTGGTTTCTAGGGATTGTGGCCTTGGCTGTTAGGATACATCCCACCCCCTCCAAGTCAGCTGAGTTCAATGTGCACTTGTTCTATGGACACATAAATGGGCAACACACATTTCCACCACACCCAAAAATAGATTTAAATGCCATGCACATTTTATGTGATAGGAATAATGAGACTTGTTTATCACATCTGTTAGGTTTCACTAGAGACCCTGGGGATCTCTAAACTCAAACCAATTTCTGTTTCAGAGATTCAGGAAAGACCTGGATGACCTTGCATCCAACATAATTGAGGAGGAGGTTTCACTATTGTGTGAGGGTTGTGGAAAGCAATATGAGTAAACACATACTGTGAGAGTAGACGCACACTGGGGTTTTCCTGGCATTGAAAACCCAGAGTTCATCTGCCTGGACTCCCTGATAAGCAGGGTTTCTGTCTAAAGTCCGGCTGCGTCATTTGTTTCACAATGTAGGGGCGGAACAGGAGGAAGCAGCTGGCTGGCAGGAAGTGGATGCTGGGCCCCTGAAGTAAGGCCTGGGTAGGCAGGCTCAACCTTCCTTTGCACTGGGAAGATGGAGTGGTTGGGGAGCTGAGCAGGTAGAACCGGAAATTCTGCAGAGGGGGCAGGAGGGAGCCAGGGAGTGAAAGCGCTCCTGTCTTACCCTGCCATTACCACTTTCTGCTATCCTCAGAGGGCCTGAGCCAGCTGATTGACATCACTGAAAGTGCAGCCAAGGACGGCTGTTTAGACATAGCTCACCTGTTGTTGGTCTCACAGAGCCTTCCTCTTGCCCACGCATTCCTTAACTGTTCTACTGCAACCCCTGGAAAGGCCCTGTCAGCTGTGGAACTTCCCTGGCCCAGTGGAGCCTCTTGATCTTTACGAGGAGGCCAACTCTTATGGGAGTTACTTCAGACTCTACAGGCTGAGTGGTGGGGAGGAAGGGGAAAACCAGGGTGGCAGCTCTAGGTCCAGGTTCTAATTATATTGCAATGTGAAATTCACTTGTTAATCCAGCAAACTGGTGTTTACTATATTCTGAGCACTATGCTAGAGATTAGGGGGAAAACATGAAGTTAAACTGGGTATGCTATAGCTGGTGGGGTGAGGAAGCCCTGACTCATCCTTCATATTGCAGGGCTCTGGCTCCCTGGCAACTGGAGGGTCTTGTGAGTCTCATATGCCCAGAGGGAAGTTTGGATGAATTATTAGAGAAAACCAGAGAGACTGGCTGACTGTTTTCCCTCTTTTCCCCCCTCCTCTTCTTTCTTCTTCTTTTTTAAATGAACAACAAACACCAGGGCCTACTTGAGTTGTAGAGGATGGGAGGAGGGTGAGGATAGAAAAACTACCTTTTGGGTACTATGCTTATTAGCAGGGTAATGAAATAATCTTTACACCAAACCTCCATGACATGTAGTTCATCTGTATAACAAACCTGCACATGTACCCCTGAGCCTAAAATTAAAGTTCAAAATAAATAAATTGGCCAGGCGTGGTGGCTCACGCCTGTAATCCCAGAACTTTGGGAGGCTGAGGCAGGTGAATCACCTGAGGTCGGGAGTTCCAGACCAGCCTGGCCAACATGGTGAAACCCCATTTCTACCAAAAATACAAAAATTAGCTGGGCGTTGTGGTAGGTGCCTGTAATTCTAGTTACTCAGGAGGCTGAGGCAGGAGAACTGCTTGAACCCAGGAGGTGGAGGTTCCAGTGAGCCAAGATCACGCCATTGCACTCCACTCTGAGCGACAAGAGCAAAAACTCCGTCTCAAAATAAATAAATAAATTAATTAATTCAAACTCAACACTCAAGCAACTCAAAGAAAATTATTTTTTTTCTTTTATTTTTATAGAGATCAGAGCCTCTCTCTTTTTAAAATTTCTTTTATTCTTTTTTATGTTGTATTTCTTCTTTTATTTTTTGTTATTGATATCCCTGAGACATAGAGATTGGATCTTTCTATGTTGCTCAGGCTGGTCTTGAACTCCTGGGCTCAAGTGATTCTCCCACCTTGGCCTTCCAAAGTGCTGGGATTGTAAGCATAAGCTGCTGCACTGCACCTGGCCAGAAAATTCTAATAATTAGCAGGATATCTAGAAAAAACTAACGGTTTCTTAGTAAAGTAGCGGAGGGAAGTAGGTCCTTTTCTGTTATGGGTCTGACCTGACCCTTCATGTACAAGAGATGGTTGTTGGTGGTTTCTGTTAAGAGTTTGGAGGCCTCTGCCTTCTGTGACCGTCTTCTCACCCCAGCAGTGCTTTGGTGCAGTTCATGGAGCACCTCCTCTGTGCAAAGTGTAGTGCTGGGAGCTAGGGAAGGATACAAGCAGAACTCAAGAAATTGCAGACACATATTGACTAGGTAGAGTACAGAGCAGTGTGTGCCAGGGACTGTCAAGAAAGTACAGAATGTTTTGGGAGCATAGAGGAGAAGAGAGTAACTTTTTAAAAAGATAAGTTTTTTCTTTTTGTTAAAAAAAGTGATACATGCTCAATGTAGAAAAATAGGAAAATGCAAAGGACTATGGAGAAAATAAAATCACATGTAATTCTATTATCTAGAGCTAAACACTGACTACTGGTGTTTCATTCTAGTCTTTTTGAATTAATGTGTGATATATGTCTATATTTCCTACAAAATATACTTTTTTTTTTTTTTTTTGGAGATGGAATCTCGCTCTGTTACCCAGGTTGGAGTGCAGTGGCACAATCTCGGCTCACTGCAACCTCCACCTCCTGGGCTCCAGCAATTCTCTGCCTCAGCCTCCTAAGTAGCTGGGCTTATAGGTGCCCGCCACCACGCCTGGCTAATTTTTTTGTATTTTTGGTAGAGATGGGGTTTCACCATTTTGGCCAGGCTGCTCCTGAACTCCTGACCACCTGCCTTGGCCTCCCAAAGTGTTAGGATTACAGGTGTGAGCCATCGCGCCTGACCCAAAATATACTTTAAATAAGGTCCTTTCTATAGTATTCCTAAAGTATGGCTATATCATAATTTACTTATTCATCTTTTGTTGGGCATTTAGATTTCTCTTTTTTCTTTGCTATACTAAGTAACATTAAATCGGCTGGGCATGGCGGTTCATGCCTGTAATCCTAGCACTTTGGGAGGCCGAGGCAGACGGATTACTTGAGGCCGATCACTTGAGGATCACTGGCCAATGTGGTAAAACCCCGTGTCTATCAAAAGTATAAAAATTAGCTGGGCATACCATGCCCAGTGTGTGCCTGTAATCTCAGCTACTTGGGAGGCTGAGGCAGGAGAATCTCTTGAACCTGGAAGACGGAGGTTGCCGTGAGCCGTGATCACACCACTGCACTCCAGTCTGGGCAACAGAGCAAAACTCCATTTCCAAAAAAAAACAAACAATAAAACTTAAATAACGTTAAATTATTCTTGTACATGGATCTTTTTTTTTTTTTAAGACGAAGTCCCACTCTGTCGCCCGGGCTGGAGTGCAGTGGCGTAATCTCAACTCACTGCAACCTCCACCTCCAGGTTCAAGTGATTCCCCTGCCTCAGCCTACCAAGTAGCTGGGATTCAGGTGCCTGCCACCATGCCCAGCTAATTTTTGTATTTTTGGTACAGACGGGGTTTCACCATGTTGGTCAGGTTGGTCTCAAAGTCCTGACCTCAAGTGATCCGTCCGCCTCAGCCTCCCAGAGTGCTGGGATTATAGGCATGAGCCACTGTGCCCAGCCAAAATCTTTAAACTTACCTTTGATTGTTTTCTTAGGTTATATGCCTAGAAGTTGGGGTGGGATTAATTTTGACTGAGGAAAGGTATAACAGATCAATGGACATTTGAACAGGATCTTGAAAGATACATGGGATTTCCTTGCTTGTCCAATAAAGTTACATATAGCATAATAGTTTTAGAGCCTCAAAATCAGGCAGAGTTGGGTTAAGATTCCTACCTTGCTATTTGTAGCCATATGGTTTGGATTTTTTTTTTTTTTTTTGAGACGAAGTCTCACTCTGTCACCTAGGCTGGAGTGGAGTGGCTTAATCTTGGCTCACTGCAAGCTCCACCTCTCAGCTTCAAGTGATTCTCCTGCCTTAGCCTCTCGAGTAACTGGGATTACAGGTGCCTGCCACCATGCCCAGCTAATTTTTGTATTTTTAGTAGAGATGGGGTTTCACCACGTTGGCCAGGCTGGTCTCAAACTCCTGACCTCGTGATCTGCCCTCCTGGGACTCTCAAAGTTCTGGGATTACACGTGTGAGCCACTGTGCCTGGCCTGGGTCAACTGTTCTAAGCCTCAGTTTATTCATCTGTAAAATGAAATGGTAACGATAGCACTTCAATAGTACTTGTCTCGTAGGGTTATTTATTTATTTATTTATTTATTTAATTTTTTTTAGAATTTAGTGAGAAAATGCATATAAGGCCCAACCTTAATAATATGCCACTTCTACCATTATGCCATTGGCAGTCATAAGACCCTGCCAGAATCATGGGGAGGAAACATTTTCTTTTGAGACAGAGTCTTGCTCTTTCATCCAGACTGGAGTACAGTGGCACGATCTTGGCTCACTGCAACCTCCACCTCCTGGGCTCAAGTGGTACTCCAGCCTCCCAAGTAGCTGGGACTTCAGGTATGCGCCATGCCTGGCTAATTTTTGTAATTTTTGTCATGTTGGCCCGGCTGGTTTTAAACTCCTGACCTCAAGCAATCCACCCACATCAGCCTCCCAAAGTGCTGGGATTATAGGTGTGAGCCACCGCGCGCGGGGCCCATGGGGAGGAAACTTAACTTAGACTCCACCTCAGTCACAATGTAGGTAGAGCATGGGGGAGGAGATAAATATATAGATAGATGTGGCTGTTTTGGAAAATACTATTTGCCACGGTTGTTTCATTATTATTATTCAGGTACATAGTAATTTCCAGGAATTACATCCTACAGTGTCCTCAGTATTCGTGGGCATGCGTGACGGCAGCTAGTTAATTTTTTTTTTTTGGTAGAGATGGGGGTCTCACTGTGTTGCCCAGGCTGAGAAAACATTTACTAAATGTCAACTGGTACCAGTTTTATAATGCTAAGTGTGGGATACTCAGAATATTAACACATGGTCCCGTTTCGCTTGGGGTTTACCATGGGAGACATACTTGTACACAGATGATGTCATTATAATGTAGGAATTGCTTTGACAGTGTTTTGCATGGGATAATTAAAGCCTAGGAAAGAGGTTTAGGTGAGGCTATGGTGAGTACTGGGCATGTGGGAGGTTGTTTTCCAGAAAATAATGTGGATGAATACTGCTGCCCAGATAAAGAGGGGAAAAGGGTGTTCCACATGGCAGAAATAGCATGAGCACAGGCAGAGATTGTGAAACAGCCCAGTCTTTGCTAGGAATTTTAAGTAGTTTTGTATGGCTAGAGGGTAAATTGCAACAGTAGAGTGGGTGATGAAGATGATAACCTTATCAAAAGGTCAGATAGTGCTGGAACTTTCTACCAGCACTTCAAGCAGGGAGAGAGGGAGGTGGGCGTTTGGCAGAATATAGGGATTACTGGAACTTTCTTAGCTTGCAGAAAAATTTGGATTTTATCATATAAGCAATGTAGAATCATCAAAAGCTTAAAGGACTTGTCAGATTTGCATTTTTAGGAAGGCTGTATAGTGTAGTGTAGCATTGTATAGCCTCTGCAGTTGGACTGCATTGGTGTGAATCCGCACTACCACTCACTGTGTGGCCTTGGCCAAGCTACTTAACTATTCTGGGCCTCAGTTTCCCCATGTAAATATGGGTGATAACAATAGAATCACCTAACTCTAAAGGCTGTTGCAGGGATTAAATGATACTACATATAATATGCTTACAACAGTGCCTCAAATACAGTATGTGCTCAATAAATGCTAGCACTTCATCCAGTAGTGGGATGGAGAATGGACTTTCTTTTTTTCTTTCTTTCTTTTTTTTTTTTTTTGAGAGGGGTGTTGCTCTGTCGCACAGTCGGAAGTGCAGTGGTGCCATCTCGGCTCACTGCAAGCTCCACCTTCCAGGTTCATGACATTCTCCTGCCTCAGCTTCCCGAGTAGCTGGGGCTACAGGCGCCTGCCACCATGCCTGGCTAATTTTTTGTATTTTTAGTAGAGATGGGGTTTTACTGTGTTAGCCAGGATGGTCTCGATCTCCTGACCTTGTGATCCGCCTGCCTCGGCCCCCCAAAGTGCTGGGATTATAGGCATGAGCCACCGCGCCTGGCCGGAGAATTTCTATACAAGGGCCCAAAACCTGAGCAGGCCAAAAATCTACTGATGCCTTTAACTTTGTGGCTTTTCTTGTTGTGAACTTAGAGAAAATTAAACTTGACAATGGAAAGGATGGAATTCCCTTCTATTTTGGTTTACCATGTACATCAGTAGGGCGTTTGTATGTGTGTGTACAGTATGGTATGTATGGGCCCAAGATTAAGTGCAAAAGGGGGGCTGTGAGGAGGCAAGGGAAAATATAATATAGATGAGGAGGATAGGCAGGGAAACTGTGAGTATCCTGATACAGATTGGATTCAGTGAGAGCAAACTCCTAGCTCTGCTGGTCCATCTGTGAAGGTTCTAGAGAAGGGGCTGCCTTTCCAAGGCAGCTGCAATGACAGGGGAGATGTGGTTTGGTGGGCTGGAGTAGGTACTTTTCAGGCTTTATTTATATGTCTTGTTGAAGAAAACATTGAAGTCAGAAAGAAGTATGTGTACAGAAGGTCCTATGAGCAGATGATGATCATCATAAAATATAATACTTATTTGGGGCTTCCTGTTCAGACACTGCTCTAAGCACTTTATTTGTACAGTATTAGCTTGGTTAGTCCTCAAAACAGCCCTTTGATGTAGAAACTGTTATTATCCCCATTTTACAGATGGGTAAACTCAGATTTGAAGAGGCCAAGTGGCTTGTCCAGGTCACATAACCTAGTAAGTAACAGAGCTGGGAATTTTTTTTGTTTTGTTTTTTCTGAGACAGAGTTTCTCTGTTGCTGCCCAGGCTGGAGTGCAATGGCGCGATCTTGGCTCACTGCAACCTCTGCCTCCTGGGTTCAAGCAGTTCTCCTGCCCCAGCCTCCTGAGTAGCTGGGATTACAGGCATGTGCCACCACACGTGGCTAATTTTGTATTTTTTGTCTTTGGCTAATTTTGTATTGTAGAGGCGAGGTTTCTCCATGTTGGTCAAGCTGGTCTTGAACTCCCCACCTCAGGTAATCCACCCTCCTTGGCCTCCCAAAGTGCTGGGATTACAAGCATGAGCCACAGCGCCTGGACTTTAGACTGAGTTTCTTGTTGTTCAGGCTGGAGTGCAATGGCATGATCTCAGCTTAATGCAACCTCTGCTTCCCGGGTTCAAGCGATTCTCCTGCCTCAGCCTCCCAAGTAGCTGGGATTACAGGCATGTGCCACCACATCCGGCTAATTTATATATATATGTTTTTAGTAGAGATGGATTTTTGCCATGTTGGCCAGACTGGTCTCGAACTCCTAACCTCAGAGGATCCACCTGCTTCGCCTCCCAAACTGCTGGGATTACAGGTGTGAGCCACTGCGCCCAGCCCAGAGCTGGGATTTGAACGCAGGCAGTCTGGTTCCAGGGGCCTGTTCAAGAACAAGAAGGGGAATGTGGACCAGAATGGCTGAGGTGTCCTCTGGAGAATGCGAAAGGCATGGTGATAAGGCTGGCCTTGACTCATGATGTGATAGGCCATCACAGTAGACCTTGGGAGAATTGGCACAGTTAGGCCACAGGCAGACATAGTTAATCCTGCAACAGAGGTGGGTGGAGGACACTAAGGCGGAGGTTCATGTATTTGAAACAAAAGAACAGAAGCCCAGACCAGGTGATGGCAGTGAGGATTAATGAAGAAAAGGATAATATGCCTGTAGCCCAATGTATTTGTGTACCTATGTGGTGTGAATGTGATGATCTGAGAGGACTCAACAAAGAACTTTAGCTAAACCCAGAAGTGCTGGAGGAACAACCATCAAATTCATATGTTGTGATTTGTGTGTATATGTGTGTTAATTTCAAAGGCTAGTTTTTAGTCTAATTAGATGCTGCTAATAACCCAACCCATAGGTTGGGTTCTTGGGAAGCTGACTCTGAGATGTCAATAATCATACAAGACATTTATTAGGGAGTGCACTTGGGATCCACGCCCATGGAAAGGAGGGGAAGGAAGCAAGATTGGAGAGAGGGAGAGGCCAAGTTTGCGCTGTAGTCCTGGTGAGACCTCACAGACAGCTTTGGAACAGAAGTGCCCCCACCCTTTTTTTTTTTTTTTCTCTGAGACCAAGTCTGGCTGTGTTACCCAGGCTGGAGTGCAGCGGCGCAATCTCGGCTCACGGCAACCTCTGCCTCCCGGGTTCAAGAGATTCTCCTGCCTCAGCCTCCCGAGTAGTTGGGATTACAGGTGCCCGCCACCATGCCCTGCTAATTTTTGTATTTTTAGTAGAGATGGGGTTTCACCGTATTGGCCAGACTGGTCTCAAACTCCTGACCTTATGACCTACTCGCCTCAGACTCCGAAACTGCTGGGATTACAGGCTTTTGAGCTGCCACACCCAGCCAAATAGCATTCTTTTTTTTTTTTTTTTGAGACGGAGTCTTGCTCTGTCGCCCGGGCTGGAGTGCGGTGGCCGGATCTCAGCTCACTGCAAGCTCCGCCTCCCGGGTTTACGCCATTCTCCTGCCTCAGCCTCCCGAGTAGCTGGGACTACAGGCGCCCGCCACCTCACCCGGCTAGTTTTTTGTATTTGTAGTAGAGACGGGGTTTCACCGTGTTACCCAGGATGATCTCGATCTCCTGACCTCGTGATCCACCCGTCTCGGGCCTCCCAAAGTGCTGGGATTACAGGCTTGAGCCACCGCGCCCGGCCGGTCACTGCTTCTTAATTTGACCTTTGTGGGTCCCTCCCGTGAACCCTGATGCACCTCCCCCATATTACTTAATTAGCCTCGTTGCTCCTCCCTCCCTCCACCCAGCACACACTACCTTTTCTTTCTCCGTTTGGTGAGTAGAATATTCGAATGAGGTGAATCTGAACCCACTTCTAGTCCCAGCTTCACCTCAGAACCAGTTGTGTGATTTTTTTTTTTTTTTTTAGATTGAGTCTCTCTGTTGCCCAGGCTGGAGGGCAGTGGCACGATCTCGGCTCACTGCAACCTCCGCCTCCCCAGTTCAAGCGATTCTTCTGCCTCAGCATCCCAAGTAACGGACTACAGGCGTGCCACCACGCCCGGCTAATTTTTGTATTATTAGTAGAGACGGGGGTTTCACCATATTGGCCAGGCTGGTCTCGAACTCCTGACCTCATAACCTGCCCACCTCGGCCTCCCAAAGTGCTGGGTTTACAGGCCTGAGCCACCGGGCCTGGCCCCAGCTGTATGACATTAGGCACATTTACTTCTTGTACTCTTAGTTCCTCATGTAAACTCGGGATAATAATACACGTCTTGCTGATCTGTCATGCTTGTTTCCAGGATCAAATGATGCAATGTGTCATAATGTATGCGAAAACACTTTAAAAAGCACCACATGCTCCACAAATGTCGAGTATTATTATTATCCTCATTATGGCTCTGCCCTTCCCTTCCATCCCTTGCCTCCAGCCCTGCTGGCTTCCTTCTATCATTGTCTTGACAAATGGCTGCAATCATTTGTTGAGAAGCTTTCTCTGAACGGTGAAATGTCATTCTGGAAGCTGCCCTTGGACTAGTAGAAATCTAATTAGATTATTGGGAGTCACAGGGAGAAAAATTAGAAGCAAAAGAAGCTGCATTTGAGAAATTTCCATTGATAAAAGAAGTATTAGCCTGCAATTGTAGCAAAAAGCACTTAAAGAAGACATTTAGAATCATGGTGACAAAGTGTGAGAGTCAGGAGGAGCATAAGTCTGGAATCCCTTCCGCTTAGGGTCTGTGAGTGGAGAAGCCCCGTCTGCTGGGTCTGTGCCTCCCTCTTCCTGGCATTTCTCTGCTTACTCCTGACGGGGCCCACCTCTTTCTCCTCAGGCTCCCTGGCATTGGGCAGTGTTACAGTGCACTCCTCTGAACCTGAAGTCAGAATTCCTGAGAATAATCGTGAGTTGGGAGGGGCCGTGGAGGGTGGCTCTGGAGGGTGT
This sequence comes from Piliocolobus tephrosceles, assembly GCF_002776525.5. Taxonomy (NCBI): domain Eukaryota; kingdom Metazoa; phylum Chordata; class Mammalia; order Primates; family Cercopithecidae; genus Piliocolobus; species Piliocolobus tephrosceles. The sequence goes on along the minus strand of NC_045434.1, from coordinate 291,235 downwards.
GAGGGTGAGTAGTTGCCGGCCGCCTGGGGACCTAGAGAGCACCCAGCCCAGCCTGCAGTTTAGGGCTGTTCCCCATCTCATGTATTTGCTGCTGCTTCCTCCTCCGGCTCATTTTGACCCTGTCTGCAGCTGTGAAGTTGTCCTGTGCCTACTCGGGCTTTTCTTCTCCCCGTGTGGAGTGGAAGTTTGACCAAGGAGACACCACCAAACTCGTTTGCTATAATAACAAGATCACAGGTGAGTTGCTTCTCCTCCTTCCGGCTTGCCTAGGTTGTGGAGGGGTTATCATGCCTGGATTCTACGATCCAGGCTTTGTGCCCTTATCCCAGGGCACACCCTGGGGCTCAAGTCCTCATGGCCTTCCCATTCCCCTTTCTGGGGGAAGAGGAGAGCACTTGCCTACCTTGGATGCCCCCTTCATCAGCTTCCCTTAGCTCTCCAGTTCACTCTGTCCTTGCCCTTGTCTCTTCTTGTGGTAGCTTCCTATGAGGACCGAGTGACCTTCTTGCCAAGTGGTATCACCTTCAAGTCCGTGACACGTGAAGACACCGGGACATATACTTGTATGGTCTCTGAGGAAGGCGGCAACAACTATGGGGAGGTCAAGGTCAAGCTCATCGTGCTTGGTATGTGCCACACATCTTCTGGGTGGGCCTGGAGTTAGTTACTTCCCATAGCAGGCTCTGCTGAGCTTTGGAGCTCTTTGATGGTGAGAATGCCCACAGGTGGGACTATTCAGAGTCCTGGAGCTGCCAGAGAGGCCATAAGCCCTGGTTAGGTGGCAACCAGGGGCATGGTGAGGGTGGGAGGCTTGAGCCGAGTAGATGGGGGTACCATTCTAGTTGGTTACTTAGACTCAAGCAGCCCCCACCCTGTACTCAGCACCTTCTGTCTTTCTCTTCCACAGTGCCTCCATCCAAGCCTACAGTTAGCATCCCCTCCTCTGCCACCATTGGGAACCGGGCAGTGCTGACATGCTCAGAAAAAGATGGTTCCCCACCTTCTGAATACACCTGGTTCAAAGACGGGATTGTGATGCCTACGAATCCCAAGAGCACCCGTGCCTTCAGCAACTCTTCCTATGTCCTGAATCCCACAACAGGAGAGCTGGTATGGATGGGGTGGTGGTGAAAGATGTGTGGGGCATGCAGTTATAGAACCCCAAAAAGTGGGAGGAAGAACAGGCAGCAGAGTGAACTTGGGATTGGGGTCAGGAGACATTAAAAAATGGCTATTTTGCTTCTTCAAGCAGGAAGCCAATTTGTTTTCCTCCCTCAGGTCTTTGATCCCCTGTCAGCCTCTGATACTGGAGAATATAGCTGTGAGGCACGGAATGGGTATGGGACACCCATGACATCAAATGCTGTGCGCATGGAAGCTGGTGAGAGTTAGGGCTTGAGCCCAGACCTGGGGTGGGGATCGGCGTCTGCTTTTCATCCTGCCATTGGCGATCCTGTCGGTACCGTGAGTGAGTATCCTGGTGCTTGACTTCTCACTTGTGTCTCACAGTGGAGCGGAATGTGGGGGTCATCGTGGCAGCTGTCCTTGTAACCCTGGTTCTCCTGGGAATCTTGATTTTTGGCATCTGGTTTGCCTATAGCCGAGGCCACTTTGACAGTAAGCATCTGCCCCCAGAGGCTCTCCTTTGTACTGCCCCCATCCCAGGGCCTGGCATGGGTGTCATCTGAGTACTGACCCTGATACTGTGCTCATGTGTGTGGGTGTTGTCCCCTGGGGAACACTGATCACCCATCTAACACACACCAAGAGCTGGGGGCCTGCCCCTCCATCTTCCCAAGCCATGCTGTCTTCTGTCCTGCTGACACTCATGATCCCATTTCTTCTCTTTCAGGAACAAAGAAAGGGTGAGTGAGGTGCTGTCCTGGGGTTCTCCAAGTTTGAGAGCATGGATGCATGCCGTTTGAAGCTGAAGTGGGCCCCGGGGAATGGGTTGAAGGCAGAAGCAACCAGTTTGGAGGGAAGGCGTCTGGATATCCAGCCCTTTTCTCTGTGGCCTTGGCCCTGGGCCTGTTCTGTTTCCCCCCACCCATGCCTTTCTGCTGCGCACTCTGTGCTTCTGTAGCATTCTCGGTTCTGGCCTTTAAAGTTGGCAAGGAGAGGTAATAAGCACCTAGGTGGCTGAGTGTCTCTGTCTTCTGGCTTGTTCACAGGACTTCGAGTAAGAAGGTGATTTACAGCCAGCCTAGTGCTCGAAGTGAAGTGAGTATGCCTGCCCTGGGCAGGGGTGGGCTACCTGGGGCTGGAGTGAGGAGATTTCTAGCCCATGTTTATGTGTTTTGGGGATTATCAGCTAAAGAAGACTACTGAGAGTTGACCCGATGTTTTATTTCTGCAGGGGGAATTCAAACAGACCTCGTCATTCTTGGTGTGAGCCTAGTCGGGCTCACCGCCTGTCATCTGCACTTGCCTTACTCAGGTGCTACTGGACTCTGGCCCCTGATGTCTGTCGTTTCACAGGATGCCTTATTTGTCTTCTACACCCCACACGGCCCCCTACTTCTTAGGATGTGTTTTTAATAATGTCAACTCTGTGCCCCTTCCTCCTTCATTCTCTCCCTTCCTTTCCTACCACTGCTGAGTGGCCTGGAACTTGTTTAAAGTTTTTATTCCCCATTTCTATGAGGGATCAGGTAGGAATCCTGGGTATGCCATTGACTTCCCTTCTAAACAGACAGCAAAAATGGTGGGGTTCCCAGGAATCTGCACTCAACTGCCCACCTGGCCAGTAGGGATCTTTAAATAGGGATCTTGAGCTTGGTTCTGGGCTCTTTCCTTGTGTACTGAGGACCGGGGCCAGCTGTTCTAGAGTAGGGATTAGAGGCTAGAGCAGCTGAAATGGTTGTTTGGTGATGACACTGGGGTCCTTCCATCTCTGGGGCCCACTCTGTTCTGTCTTCCCATGGGAAGTCCCTCTGCCCTGTCCTCCTCTGGAATACAAGCCGACTGACATTGACTGTGTCTGTGGAAAATGGGAGCTCTTGTTGTGGAGAGTATAGTACATTTTCAGAAGTGAAAAATATTTAAAACCACTGCTCTAAAGAAAAGAAAACTGGAGGCTGGGTGTGGTGGCTCACGCCTGTAATCCCAGAGGCCGAGGCAGGTGGATCACCTGAGGTCAGGAGTTCAAGATCAGCCTGACCAACATGGAGAAACCCTACTAAAAATACAAAATGAGCCAGGCATGGTGGTACATGCCTGTAATCCCAGCTGCTCAGGAGCCTGGTAACAAAAGTGAAACTCCATCTCAAAAAAAAAAAAAAAAAAAAGGAAAGAAAGAATAGAAAAGAAGAAAGCTGGAGCTGGTGGCTCAGGCCATCACCCTTCCCTTGGCTGGAACTACTGGACAGACCCTTTTGAGATGTGCTCGTGGTGCTGTGGAGATGTGTGTAGTGGTCTTAGCTCTTTGTTGAGCCTGTGTGTGTGTTGTGTGGTCTTAGCTGTATGCTGAAATTGGGCGTGTGTTAGAGGGCTTCTTAGCTCTTTGGTGAGATTGTATTTCTATGTGTTTGTATCAGCTGGATGTTGCTGGAAATAAAAACCTTGGTTTGTCAAGGCTCTTTTTTGTGGGAAGTAAGTAGGGGAAAAAGTCTTTGAGGGTTCCTGGGCTCCTTTGTACAACAGGAAAATGCCTCAAAGCCTTGCTTCCCAGCAACCTGGGGCTGGTTCCCAGTGCCTGGTCCTGCCCCTTCCGGGTTCTTATCTCAAGGCAGAGCTTCTGAATTTCAGGCCCTCATTCCAGAGCCCTCTTGTGGCCAGGCCTTCCTTTGCTAGAGGAAGGTACTCAGGGTGAAGCTGATGCTGTACTTGGGGGATCTCCTTGGCCTGTTCCACCAAGTGAGAGGAGAAAGTACATACTCTTGTACCTCCTGTCCAGCCAGGTGCATTAACAGACCTCCCTATGGCTGTAGGAACTACTGTCCCAGAGCTGAGGCGGGGGGGATTTCTCAGGTCATTTGGAGAACAAGTGCTTTAGTAGTTGTTTAAAGTAGTAACTGCTGCTATATTTAGTGGGGTGGAGTTCAGAAGAAATTTGAAGACCAGATCATGGGTGGTTTGCATGTGAATAAACGCGAATGAGCAGGACAGGCCTGGCTGTCATTGCTTTCCTCCTCCCCATTTGGACCCTTTGCCCTTACATTTTTGTTTCTGCATCTACCACCATCCCACCAGTCTATTAACTTAGCAAGAGGACAAATAAAGGGTCCTCTTGGCTTGATTTTGCTTCTTTCTTTCTGTGGAGGATATACTGAGTGCCACTTT
>NC_045434.1:264056-286554 GCF_002776525.5 Piliocolobus tephrosceles | reverse complement strand
AAAGAAAGAATAGAAAAGAAGAAAGCTGGAGCTGGTGGCTCAGGCCATCACCCTTCCCTTGGCTGGAACTACTGGACAGACCCTTTTGAGATGTGCTCGTGGTGCTGTGGAGATGTGTGTAGTGGTCTTAGCTCTTTGTTGAGCCTGTGTGTGTGTTGTGTGGTCTTAGCTGTATGCTGAAATTGGGCGTGTGTTAGAGGGCTTCTTAGCTCTTTGGTGAGATTGTATTTCTGTGTGTTTGTATCAGCTGGATGTTGCTGGAAATAAAAACCTTGGTTTGTCAAGGCTCTTTTTTGTGGGAAGTAAGTAGGGGAAAAAGTCTTTGAGGGTTCCTGGGCTCCTTTGTACAACAGGAAAATGCCTCAAAGCCTTGCTTCCCAGCAACCTGGGGCTGGTTCCCAGTGCCTGGTCCTGCCCCTTCCGGGTTCTTATCTCAAGGCAGAGCTTCTGAATTTCAGGCCCTCATTCCAGAGCCCTCTTGTGGCCAGGCCTTCCTTTGCTAGAGGAAGGTACTCAGGGTGAAGCTGATGCTGTACTTGGGGGATCTCCTTGGCCTGTTCCACCAAGTGAGAGGAGAAAGTACTTACTCTTGTACCTCCTGTCCAGCCAGGTGCATTAACAGACCTCCCTATGGCTGTAGGAACTACTGTCCCAGAGCTGAGGCGGGGGGGATTTCTCAGGTCATTTGGAGAACAAGTGCTTTAGTAGTTGTTTAAAGTAGTAACTGCTGCTATATTTAGTGGGGTGGAGTTCAGAAGAAATTTGAAGACCAGATCATGGGTGGTTTGCATGTGAATAAACGCGAATGAGCAGGACAGGCCTGGCTGTCATTGCTTTCCTCCTCCCCATTTGGACCCTTTGCCCTTACATTTTTGTTTCTGCATCTACCACCATCCCACCAGTCTATTAACTTAGCAAGAGGACAAATAAAGGGTCCTCTTGGCTTGATTTTGCTTCTTTCTTTCTGTGGAGGATATACTGAGTGCCACTTTGCCCTATCCTGTTTGGAAATCCCTAACAGAACTGAGTTTTCTATTAAGGATCCAAAAAGAAAAACAAAATGCTAATGAAGCCATCGGTTAAGGGTCACATGCCAATAAAAAATAAATTTTCCAGAAGAAATGAAATCCAACTAGACAAAATAGAGCTTATGAAATGGTTCAGTAAGGATGAGTTTTTTTTTTTTTTTTTTTAAAAGACGGAAACTCACTCTGTCACCCAGGCCAGAGTGCTGTGGTGTGATCTTCCAGGTTCAAGCCATTCTCCTGCCTCAGTCTCCTGAGTAGCTGGGATTACAGGTGCATGCCACCATGCCTGGCTAAGTTTTGTATTTTTAGTAGAGACAGGGTTTCACCATTTTGGTCCGGCTGGTCTCAAACTCCTGACCTCTTGATCCACCTGCCTTAGCTTCCCAAAGTGGTGGAATTACAGGTGTGAGCCACCGTGCATAGCCAAGGATGAGATTTTTAAAGTATGTTTCAGTTCTGTGTCATAGTTGGAAGAGAGAGTAGAAGGGATGTGGAAAAGATCATGGGGAAGCAGAGGTGATTCATGGCTCTGTGAATTTGAGGTGAATGGTTCCTTGTTGTCTAGGCCACTTGTGGAGAATATGAGTTATTATCAGCCTTGGAATTTACTTCTATAGCTTACAACAGACCTTTTGAACTGGAAAACACCTTGTCTGCATTCACTTTAAAATGTCAAAACTAATTTTTGTAATAAATGTTTATTTTTCACATTGAGTTTGTTTAAATCCTGAAGTTCTTACCTTAAGAGAATTGGGACTCCTAGAGTGATTGGACATTTGAAATATTCCTGATAGTCTTGTTAATTAAGAGATTAGGATATCTTTCCATTACTTTGATAATTACATTTTAATTTAGCTTTTCTCATTGGCCTGTGTTTGAATGCGAATACCCCCAAAATGGACATTTCCTATGTTAAAGTGACATTTAGGGGATAGAAAATGAGAGCAGTTCCATGGATTTTGGTGTTTCCCCTGAGACATGAACTCAGCATACTCTGGGATAAAATGATTGAGTGTTAAGGATGTGTTTGTTGTTCCTGTCGTTTTTTAATTTTCTTCAGAGTATACAACATGGTTTGATATGCATATACATTTGTGTAATGATTGCCATGGTCAATTAACACATACATCACCTCCCCATGTATTTTTTTTTGTTTGTTTTGTTTTTGTTTTTGTGACGGAGTCTTGCTCTGTTGCCAGGCTGCAGTGCAATGGTGCGGCCTTGGCTCACTGCAACCTCCACCTCCTGGGTTCAAGCAGTTCTCTTGCCTTAGCCTCCCGAGTAGCTGGGACTATAGGCGTGCGCCACCATGCCCAGCTAGTTTTTGTATTTTTAGTAGGGATGGGGTTTCACTGTGTTGGCCAGGATGATCTCGAGCTCTTGACCTCATGATCCGCCGGCCTCCACCTCCCAAAGTGCTGGGATTACAGGCGTGAGTCACCGCACCCAGCCACATCACCTCCCATGTTCTATCTTACATATTCAGAACTTGTTCATCTTGTCACTGAAAGCGTGTACCCTTTGACCAACATTGTTTTTCCTGTCTTAACAGGATCTACAGATCAAGGACAGGGACAGGGGAGGGGATAGTGGAGGAAAATGGAGTTCGTCTGTTTCTAAATGAGGGGACAGTATGTTTCTTGGTACATGAAGACAGCTTAATAAAGTAGATAAATGAAGAAAAACAACAATTTACATTAAAAAATATCCAATTCTTTAGCCTTTCCAGCTTATTGCTCCTTTTCTGGTACTAGCTATGAAAATCTGATATGAAATGGAACATTTTTTCTTTTCTTTTTTCTTTTTTTAGACTGAATCTCACTCTGTCACCCAGGCTGGAGTGCAGTGGCGCGATCTCAGCTCACTGCAGCCTCACCCTCTGAGTTCAAGTGATTCTCCTGCCTCAGCCTCCCAAGCAGCTGGGATTACAGGCATCTGCCACCGCGCCCGGATAATTTTTTTTTATAGTTTTAGTGGAGATGGGGTTTCACCATATTGGCCAGATTGGTCTTGAACTCCTGATCTCGTGATCCACCCACCTCGGCCTCCCAAAGTGCTGGGATTACAGGCATGAGCCATCGTGCCCGGCCCACTTTTTCTTAACTACTATCATCTGTTAACTTATTTACTAGGTACTATTACTATCTCTGTTTCTCAGATGGGAAGAGAGGCAGAGAAATGCTAAGGAATTTGCTTAAGTTCACACAACTAGTCCTAGGCAAATGGTAGGTCTGGGATTAAGATCCTGGGGAGGGGAGGCTGGGTAACCTATATCCTGCTCAGTGACCCAGAATGGAAAATAATGCAGGAGGAGGAGCTGGAAACAGAAGTTAACTTTTTTTGTAGAGGTGGGTATGTGGGTTTGAGGAGAGAGAATTAAAAGTAATGCTGGGGCCAGACGCAGTGGCTCGTACCTATAAACCCAGCACTTTGGGAGTCTGAGGCAGGCAGATCACTTGAGGTCAAGAGTTCAAGACCAGCCTGGCCAAAATGGTGAAACCCTGTTTTTATGAAAAATATAAAAATTGCCAGGCGTGGTGGCTCACGCTTGTAATCCCAGCACTTTGGGAGGCCAAGGGGGCAGATCACTTGAGGTTGGGAGTTCAAGACCAGCCTGGCCAACATGGAGAAACCCTGTCTCTACTAAACATACAATAATTAGCTGGGCGTGGTAGTGCATGCCTATAATCCCAGCGACTCCGGAGGTTGAGGCAGAAGAATCGCTTGAACCCGATGGCAAAGGTTGCTGTGAGCCAAGATCGCGCCATTGCACTCCAGCCTGGGCAACAAGAGCGAAACTCTGTCTCAAAAAACAAAAAAAACAAAAATTAGCTGGGTGGGGTGGTGGTGTGTGCCTGTAATTGCAGCTACGCGAGAGGCTGAGGCACGAGAATTGCTTGAACCTGGGAGGCAGGCATCACAGTGAGCCGAGATGGCGCCACTGCACTCTAGCCTGGGTGACAGTGAGACTCAGTCTCAAAAAAAGTGATGATGTTTGGCCTGGGGTTTCCTCTGAAGTGTGACAAATCTCACTTGAGTCTGCTATCCCAACAGACAGACTCTGGACAGAGTGAGGCATATTAAGTATGAGGCTTTTGATGAAATGGAGGGCCTATGAGTGCAGCCTTCTGGAGTAAAGGATAAAACTTAATGCAGTTTTGCTAGTGACCGGGATGAAAAACAGAAGGCATGCATATCATATTTGTGGATGGCAAGGAGTTGGTAGGAATTGCAACATCATCAGTGTGCAGAATGAGGATTCAAATAATCAGGAATGGTAAACTCCAGTTTATTAAATTTTATTGAATTGAAATTCAATAGTAATAAGTCAGATTCTGCCTTTGGGTTCAAAAACTCAACTCTTCATAGATAAAGTAGGAAAGATGTAGAATTTTTAGAACTAGGGGTCACTCTGCTGACGGCACCCTACCCCTGCATCAAGTTCTGTTTTAAGTGCCAAACTTTAAGGGCATTATCAACAAATGAATATATTCAGAGGAGTGATCTGGAGGGTGAAGGGACCTAAAATTTTGTCATGTAGAAACTTCTGAAAGAATCAGCATTAAGCCCAGAGAATAAAGACTCAGGCAAAACAAAATTATAGTCTAGATATACTGTATTAATGGACTGAAGGGAGAAAATTAGGACCAGTGGATGGGTACTGCTAGTATTAATTCAGAATGTAGTGCCCCTCAGAGATTTAAGGAGGGGGTGTTGTGCACTGGAAAAAATGCTAGTTTCCAAGTCAGACAGACCTTGTTTAATTCCAGACTCTTGGCAAAGTTTTATGTCAGCCTTAGTTTTCTCACTTAAAAAATTGCGGTAATATGTATTCTGCAAAGTTTGGAAACGTAATGTAGCAAGGTCTGTAAATCACTTTGCAGCACCTCACCTAAGAGCTGTCTATGGTTAATTTTAAATTGGGTATTCTAGGTCAGGGTTGGTTTTCTTTTCTTTCCTTTCCTTTTTTTCCTTTTCTTCTTTCGACAGAGTATCACTCTGTTGCCTAGGCTAGAGTGCAGTGGTGCAATCTCGGCTCACTGTAACCTCTGCCTCCCGGATTCAAGTGATTCTTCTGCCTCAGTCTCCTGAGTAGCTGGGATTACAGGCGCACACCACCATGCCCGGCTAATTTTTGTATTTTTAGCATAGATGAGGTTTCACCATGTTGGTCAGGCTGGTCTCGAACTCCTGACCTCATGATATCATGATCCGCCTGCTTCAACCTCCCAAAATGCTGAGATTACAGACGTGAGCCACCACGCCCGGCTCAAGGGTTGACATACTTTCTGTAAAGGGCTGGAGAACAATTTTTTTTTTTTTTTGAGACAGAGTCTCGCTCTGTTGCCCAGACTGGAGGGCAGTGGCGCGATCTCGGTTCACTGCAAGCTCCGCCTCCTGGGTTCACGCCATTCTCCTGCCTCAGCTTTCCAAGTAGCTGGGACTACAGGCACCCGCCACCATGCCCGGCTAATTTTTTGTATTTTTAGTAGAGACGGGGTTTCACCGTGTTAGCCAGGATGGTCTCGATCTCCTGACCTCATGATCTGCCCGACTCGGCCTCCCAAAGTGCTGGGATTACAGGCGTGAGCCACCGCCCCCGGCCAGAGAATAAATTTTTTAGGTTCTGCAGGTCTCTATACAATACCACTCCAGTTGTATTGGGAAAGCACCCACAGACAATGAATGATCATGGCTGTGTTCCAATGAAACTTCTTTTATGGACACTAAAATGTGAAATTTTATATAATTTTCATGTGTCATGAAATAATTATCGAATCTTTTTCAAGCACTTAATGTAAAAACAGCTGGGCACAGTGGCTCACACTTGTAATGCCAGCACTTTGGGAGGCCGATGCATGTGAATCACCTGAAGTCAGGAGTTCAAGACCAGCCTGGCCAACATGGTGAAACCCTGTCTCCCTGTCTCTACTAAAAATACAAAAAATTAGCTGGGTGCAGTGGCAGGTGCCTGTAATCCCAGCTACTTGGGAGGCTGAGACAGGAGAGTCGCTTGAACCTGAGAGGCAGAGGTTGCGGTGAACCAAGAGTACGACACTGGGTGACAGAGTGAGACTTCGTCTCAAAAAAATAAAAAATGTAAAAACGATTTTTATATATCAGGCTGTGCAAAAACAGGTGATGGGTTGGTAATTGGCGATTAGCCATGATTGAAAATCTGTTTTTTAAAAAGTAGCTAGATTCATTTGTTTTTCAATGCAGACTTAAAAAATGCAGATTCCTTTGGTCGTGGTCTGTAACATCCCTGGGGAGAAAGGAACACGGAAGGCAGAGTGGTTGGGAGCAGCCACTAAAGAACGAGGAATGAAGACAAAGGGGTGAATGAGAAACCAATGAGAAGTGTTGGGAGATGCCATGTAACCGGTGGGGATACCCATACCCATTTTAGAACAACTTTTTTTTTTTTTTTTTGAGACAGGGTCTCATTCTCTCTCCCAGACTGGAGTGCAGTGGCTAGACCTTGGCTCACCACAGCCTTCGCCTCCCAGGCTCAAGCGATTCTCCTGCCTCAGCCTCCTGAGTAGCTGGGATTACAGGCACATGCCACTACTGCCCTGCTAATTTTTGTATTTTTAGCAGAGATAGGGTTTCACCATGTTGGCCAGGCTGGTCTCGAACTCCTGGCCTCAAGTGATCCACCTGCCTCGGCCTTCTAAAGTGCTGGGATTACAGGCATGAGCCATTCAGGTCGGCCCTGAATTTTTGAAAGTTGTCACCACCAACACTTTGTTCTTGGTGTGTGGACAGTAGAGCAGGTTGAAGGGCCAAAAAACTAGCAAGCAAACAAACAAACAAGCCAGACTCATTTCCTTGTCTTTGGTATGTTGAGAAAGTGCATCCTAGAGTTCAGCACCACTCCTCCTACCTTTGAGCCCAACTCATGATTTAAGATGTTGAAGTGCCCAAGAAGGACCACATAGAAACCTCCCTCAGAGAGTGTGACACATGCTGCAATCCACAGGAAAGGGATTAGAATGCAGGTTTTTTTTCCATTTAGCGAGGAAAGAACAGGAAATTTAGTAGGTAAGTAAAAGTAAGTACAAAGGCACACCTATGAAGAAAAGGTACTTTTTCTGCAACTAGATGTGCTACCACTAGGTGGAGCTAGACTCTCCTGGCATGGAACTTTTTTTGTTTTTTGACATGGAGTCTCGCCCTTGTCGCCCAGGCTGGAGTGCTGTGGCTCGATCTCGGCTCACTGCAACCTCCACCTCCCGTTCAAGCAATTCTCCTGCCTCAGCCTCTCGAGTAGCTGGAATTACAGGCACCCGCCACCACACCCGGCTAATTTGTTTTTTGTATTTTTAGTAGAGACTGGGCTTCACCATGTTGGCCAGGCTGGTTTTGAACTTCTGACCTCAAGTGATCCGCCTGCCTCGGCCTTCCAAAGTGCTACGATTAGGAGCGTAAGCCACCGCGCCCGGCCTAACATGCAATCTCTAAACAGTGATGCTAAGTAACAGGCCTGGTTCGCTGGAGATAAGAGGGGATAAAAATAGTTAACCTTACCTATCTGATTGGCAAACATTCAAAAGCTTGATAGGGAGTCTATCTGAGCCTGGGAAGGTTCTGGAAGCTGCTCAATTAAAAAAAACAATGGCGCCTGGTGCGGTGGCTCACGCCTGTAATCCCAGCACTTTGGGAGGCCGAGGCAGGTGGATCACGAGGTCAGGAGTTCGAGACCGGCCTGACCAACATGGTGAATCCCGTCTCTACTAAAAATACAAGAATTAGCAGGGCATGGTGGCGCACGCCTGTAATCCCAGCGACTCAGGAGGCTGAGGCAGGAGAATTGCTTGAACCTGGGAGGTGGAGGGTGCAGTGAGCCGAGATCACGCCACTGCACTCCAGCCTGGGCGACAAGGCTGGGGAGCAAGACTCCATGTCAAAAAAAAAAAAAAAAAGAAAAGACAAGCGGCTGGGCATAGTGGCTCACACCTGTAATCCAAGCACTTTGGAAAGCTGAGGTAGAAGAGTTGCTTGGGGCCAAGAGTTTGAGACTAGCCTGGGCAACAAAGTGAGACCCTGTCTCTATGAGAAAATTAAAAAAAAAAGGCCACATTTTTTATAAGAAAGGAGGGGAAATAAGAAAGCATACTATATTTGATTATTTTTGCAGAAACAAACACAGGAAGGAAAATAAACTAAATTGGTTATTTCAAGAGGTAGGTAAGGTCTGGATGAAATAGATACATGATAGAGTATTACTTCTCTGAGTTTACTTACCATTTTGTCTAGTTTTGACTTTTGGAACCATGTTAATGTTTTGCACATTAAAAAAAGTTGACAAGAAAAAATATGCACGTGCTTGTCCTAAGACTTGTCAGAGACTCCTATAACTGTATAAAGAAGTTGAGGGTTGATCATGCTTGAGCTATGATATTTATTAAAATAGTACTAGAAAGACAAATAGAATGTAGCATGGCAAAGGTGCTGCACATTTTCGGAGAAGGCATTTATTTGTAGGGGCTGAAATGTGCTAGCTCGAGAATCAGACCTAAGAATTACAAGGTGATTAACCAAAGGAAAAAGTCTCTGCAAGTAGAAAACGAAAAAGAAGGTTTGGAATAGGCTGGAAGTGAGCTTGAAGCATATCACAGAAATGTTAGAGAGCTTCAAGACAGTGCCTCAGATGAATCTATAAGGCTTTGCCCTAAAGTTATTTGTGGGCTTATAAAGCCTGTGTCAAAGCTAAACAAAGCCAGACAATAGTTTAGACAAGAAGCAAGGATAGGTATTTATTTATTTATTTGAGACAGAGTTTCCCTCTTATCTCCCAGGCTGGGAGGGCAATGGCTCACCGTAACCTCCGTGTCCAGGGTTCAAGCGATTCTCCTGCCTCAGCCTCCCGAGTAGCTGGGATTACAGGCATGCGCCACCACGCCCAGCTAATTTTTTTGTATTTTTAGTAGAGACAGGGTTTCTCCATGTTGGTCATGCTGGTCTTGAACTTCTGACCCCAGGTGATCTGCCCACCTTGGCCTCCCAAAGTGTTGGGATTACAGGCATGAGCCACTTTGCCCGGCCTAGGATAGGTTTTTTTAAGTAGTAACTATTGCAGTAGGGAAGAGGGCCCAAGGTGAACTGAACTCAACTTTCAAAAAAAGAAAAAAAAGGCAGGAGGCCTTTTGAAGGCTGGGGTGTGCTAAGGGATAGGCATGAAGATATTAAGGAGAGTTGCTCCATGTGACTAGACAATCTGGATTTGTGAATTGGTGCTTGTCCAGAAGAGAAATAAGCACCTATTTTTATGACAGGAGCTAGTGGTGCAAGTTAGAGAAAGGCACCCACCTGGTTGGAAGCTGGAGCAAGATTTATTTCCTCAAATGTTTGCATTTCAAAGAAACTCTCTGGTCCCACTGAAAATAGCTCTGGGTAGAAGATTTATATCTCAAAGAGGCAGAGAAAGATGTTTTAATTGCAAGCTTTCTTTCTAAGTAATTGCACTAAGATGAAGTTCAGGGGCCTATGTCTGTTACTAGGTTTGGGCTGGGATGAACAGTAAATTTTTCTGACATCAATGAGCTTTTTCAGGCAGGCATTTTAAGTGGGGGGCTGAGGTCTTCCTAGGGACAAGGCCTTAAGTTGCTAAAAGCCATGCCGGAGCTTGGTGAAGGAGAGCCTTTGTTACCTGGCACCTCTCTGCAGTGCCATTTCAATGCTTTAGAACAAGAGAGAGGTGGATGGACGGTGATAGTGATTCATGTGTGCAATTCACAACTTGCATCAGCATCCAGGCAAAAGCAAGTGCCACTTTTAGAGGCCTTGGGAAGAATTTCCACAAGTTGCTGGCCATTGGGATACAAGGGAAAAGGGATTGGAGGGATGAAGGGGTGGCCTGCCCCTCCACACCTGTGGGTGCTTCTGGCTAGGTGGAATGAGAGACTTGAGAAAAGAAATAAAGACACAGCTGGGCGGGGTGGCTCAAGCCTGTAATCCCAGCACTTTGGGAGGCCGAGACGGGCGGATCACGAGGTCAGGAGATCGAGACCATCCTGGCTAACACGGTGAAACCCCGTCTCTACTAAAAATACAAAAAACTAGCCGGGCGAGGTGGCGGGCGCCTGTAGTCCCAGCTACTCCGGAGGCTGAGGCAGGAGAATGGCGTAAACCTGGGAGGCGGAGCTTGCAGTGAGCTGAGATCTGGCCACAGCACTCCAGCCCAGGCGACAGAGCAAGACTCCGTCTCAAAAAAAAAAAGAAATAAAGACACAGAGACAAAGTACAGAGAAAGAAAAGCAGGGCCCCAGGGGACCAGTGCTGTGCTTTCAGAGGACCCACACTGGCACTGGCCTCTGAGTTCCCTCGGTATTTATTGCCAAAAAGATAAGGGAGTAAATAAGCAGTAAGGCATACAGATACACGGAGCTGTTGCATTTTCCCAGGATCGGGCAGGAGACAGATGTTTTTCTTTTACTGAGATTTAAAGGAATGGTACTGACCTTTAACCACAAGCAGGCTTTAAACATTTACCTAACAAAGCACATTCCTTACCTCCCAAAATCCTTTCAACTTTAATTAGCACAGCAATGTTTCTAGCAAGGACAAGATTGGGGGTAGAGTCACAGATTAACAGCATCTCAAATATAGAGCCGAATGGAGTCTCTTAAACTTACTTCTATCTATAATAACACAGTAACAGGCTAACCTATCTTTTCCCTACAGAGGGAGGCTCATCGGGAACAATACACTTAGGTAATGTTGGGGCTTAGAAATCGATACCCCCAAATATAGTACGTTGACATACTGAACGAAAGAAGCAACCTGAAGGTCTCTCTGACCATCCCCGCTCCACACGGTCTCTCCCAAAGAAGCTGAAGTTCCTTTATTTTCCTAAGATCCAGATCCTCCAAAGAGAACAGTAGGTTTCTTTTCCTCCTGTAAGACCAAAAATGTAACCACACCTGAACAGACCTTTTCACAAGTTAATGCCTGCTTCTCATAGTCATCTAAATTCCAAAGAAAACTATTTACAATTTGTTTCCTGATCCGATCATTTTCTCTAGTAATCATTTACTGCCCATCAACAGAATTCCTTTTCTCCCGCAGCATCAAAACTCTCATTCTTTCTGTAACCTCAAGATGGTGTATAAGCTTCTGCACCATTGGGAGGTTGCGTCTTCATTCTGAAGGCTTTGTATGCCTTTTTTGCTATCAATCTGCCTTGTGTCAGTGATTTTCAGAAAACTTCAGGGAACCAAAGGCCTTGGCTCCCACAGTGATAATAAATATGACTTTTTGCTACCAAAATTCCTGCTGTTAAGGAAAAATTGTGACAGTTTCTGAAATGGACAAATACAGGTATCCTTCCAGTGGATTACTAGGATTTGTCTAGAATAGAGGAGAGGGCACTTCTGGGGGTTTTCTGATTCTCTGGAGGTTGGTATCCTTCCTTGTCTTGTACTGTTTTGCAACTCTAGAAAGAAAAGTTAAATGTGTAGAAGCCTGACAGTGACACAAATGATCCCTGTTCATATTAATAGAAATGCAAATTGTTTTGTCTGGTAGAGATACAATTGATTTTCTCTCTGTAGAAAAAAAATGATGATCCCGGCCAGGCGCGGTGGCTCACCCTGCAGTTCCAGCACTTTGGGAGGCTGAGGCAGGCAAATCATGAGGTCAGGAGTTCGAGATCAGCCTGGCCAATATGTTGAAACCCTGTCTCTACTAAAAATACAAAAATTAGCCAGGCCACCTGTAATCCCAGCTACTCTGGAGGATGAGGCAGAAGAATTGCTTGAACCTGGGAGGCAGAGGTTGCAGTGAGCCAAGACCATGCCATTGCACTCCAGCCTGGATGACAGAGTGAGACTACATCTCAAAAAAAAAAAAAAAAAAAATCCTAGAAATTAAATGTTTTACTTTTTTGCCACAAGAAAACACATGCAAGTATGAAACTTTTGGTAAGGTCCTCTGAGCTGGTGGCACCAGGGTCAAGCCACCATGAGGTGACATTCCCCCACCCTTGTGATGATGAACTTTGTGATATTCCCCCATCCTTGTGAATGTACTTTGTAACATTCCTCCCTGCTCTTGTGACAATACATCCTCCCTGGCCTTGTGACAATACACCCTCCCAGACCTTGAGAATGTACTTTGTAATATCCATCCCCTGGCTGCAAAAAATTGCTCATGACTCTACCGCCTATCCCAAACCTATAAGAACCAATGATAATTGATAATCCCACCACCCTTCGCTGACTCCTTTCTCGGACTCAGCCCACTTGCACCCCAGTGAATAAACAGCCTTGTTGCCCACACTAAGCCTGCTCAGGTGGTCTCTTATATCAACATGTGTAACACTTTTATTTTTATTATTATTATGTTTTTGAGACAGAGTTTTGCTCTTGTTGCCCAAGCTGGAGTGTGGGGAAAAGACAGGTCAGCCTGTTACTGTGTTATTATAGAAAGAAGTAAGTTTAAGAGACTCCATCTGGCTCTGTATTTGAGATGCTGTTAATCTGTGACCCTACCCCCAACCTTGTCCTTGCAAGAGACATGAGCTGTGGTGATTTAAGGTTAAAAGGATTTTGGGCTGTAAGGAATGTGCTTTGTTAAACAAATGCCTAAAGGCTGCTTGTGGTTAAAGGCCATCACCATTCTCTTAAATCTCAGTAAAAGAAAAACATCTGTCTCCTGCCCATCCCTAGGAAATGGAACATCTCCGTGTATCTGTATGTCTTACTGCTGATTTACTCCCTTATCTTTTAGCAATAAATACTGAGGGAACTCAGAGACCAGTGCTGGTGTGGGTCCTCTGTAAGCACAGCACCGGTCCCCTGGGGCCCCGCTTTCCTTTCTCTATACTTTGTCTCTGTGTCTTATTTCTTTTCTCAAGTCTCTCGTTCCACCTTGAGAAGCACCCACAGATGTGGAGGGGCAGGCCACCCCTTCACTGGAGTACAATGGTGTGACCTTGGCTTGCTGCAACCTCTGCCTCCTGGGTTCAAGCGATTCTCCTGCCTCAGCCTCCCGAGTAGCTGGGACTACAGGCATACGTCACCACGTCTGGCTAATTTTTGAATTTTTAGTAGAGATGGGGTTTCTCCATGTTAGCTAGGCTGGTCTTGAACACCTGACCTCAGATGATCCACCCGCCTCTGCCTCCCAAAGTGCTGGTATTACAGGTGTGAGCCACCACACCCAGCCAACTTTTATTTTTAATTGACAAATATTAATTGCATATATTTATGAGGTACAAGTGATATGTTGATACATGTATACATTGTGGAATGATCAAATCAAACCAATTAACATATACATCACAGCAAATATTATTTCTTTGTGGTGAGAATATAACCTTAAAACAAATTATCTTTCAACTACCTAATGGAAGCTGTTAGAGCTAGCAGGCAGCAGCAGGGGAGAAGACAGGTTTGGCAGTCCTGAAGTTCATTCAATTGAGGATCGATCGATTTATTTATTTATTTATTTATTTATTTATTTATTTATTTATTTATTTATTTATTTAAAGACACTGTCTAGCTCTGTTGCCCGGGCTGGAGTGCAGTGGTGTGATCTCCACTCACTGCAACCTCCTCCTCCCAGGTTCAAGTGATTCTCCTGTCTCAGCCTCCGGAGTAGCTGGGACTACAGACATGCACTACTACGCCCAGCTAATTCTTGTATATTTAGTAGAGACAGGGTTTTACCACGTTGGCCAGACTGGTCTCGAAGTCCTGACCTCAATTGATCGCCCACTTCTGCCTCCCAAAGTGCTGGGATTACAGGCGTGAGTCACTGAGCCTGGCTCCAACTGAGGATCTCTTTAAGAAAAAAATACAAACTTGGATACAGGACCTTGAATGGGGGCCTGAAGCTTCAGTTTCTTTAATATTGCAGTTATTGTCCCTGGGGCGGTGGCTCACACCTGTAACCCCAGCACTTTGGTAGGCCAAAGTGGGAGGCACGCTGAAGCCCAGGAGTTGGAGCCTACAGTGAGTTATGATCTCTGCCACTGCACCACTGGGCAATAGAGCGAGACACCCCACATTAAAGAAAGAAAAAAAAGGGAAAAAATCGTAATTATTCTGCCTCTAATCATTGTTAAAAAATTAATTTTCAGAAAAAAGTCAAATTATGAATGAAAATGATATAAAATAGCGATATGAAAATGAACGCAGGTGAAAGACCTTATTTGACTTGTAATGTTACCTGGGATCCTTGCTCCCAGAGCTCCCAAGATGGGGGCCCGCGGCTTTCAAAATGGCGGCAGGCCACTTCCAAGAGGGTAGCAAGCCTCCTGTTCTCTGACCTGGGGTTCTTGGCCTCATGGATTCCAAGGAATGTAATCTTGGGCCATGCAGTGAGTGTTATAGCTCTACTAGAAGCAGTTGGTCACGGAAGAGAACCATGGAACCCAGTGACTAGTGTTCAGCTCCGAGCACTTAGCCATGCAGGAACAATGGCAGACCTTTAGTCTGATCAGGAGTGGCAAAGGGCGCCTGGCTGGATCAGGAGCACAGCTGACATCCTGCTGGATCCAGAGGGATGGAAGTCAGCAGCGGGTCTGCCATGGTGGCAAACAGCAGTTTTTGGAGGGCAAGCTAAAGCTCAGCTCCAGCCATAACAAACACTGGACCAGAAGAGTGCAGTTGCAAGATTTAAGAGTGAAATAGAGTGAAAACAGAGCTCCCATACTAAGAGAGGGGACCCAGAGGGGGTTGCCCTTGCTGCCTCCAATGCCTGGGTTCACATCCGGATCCTTGTCCCTTCCGCTGTGCTCTCAGGCAATAGATGGGTGGCCATTTCTTTACCTCCTGTTTTTGCCTAATTAGCATTTTAGTGAGCTCTCTGATTGGTCCCCTATGAGCTAAGTTGCAAGCCCCCTGTTTAAAGGTGGATGCTGTCACCTTCCCAGCTAGGCTTAGGGATTCTTAGTCTGCCTTTGAAATCCAGCTAGTTTTGTCTCTCAGTATGAGAGAGCCAGGTAAATGTTATAATGGATTCAGGGGAGAATAGAAAAAACACAAATTTATATGCAGAGTGAAAGCACATTGAGTTGCAAATGGAGGCAAAACTTCGTAGGGGCGTCCGAAAGGAAGTAATACAAATTATGTAAGTCACAGAATTTACTATCAATTACCTACGACTTAAAATGCAGTACCTCAAAGAAGGAACCTGGAAGGATGTAGAAAATGCATTGAAGTGCAGGTTTTTTTCTACTTAAGCTTGAGACCGTCCCAGGTACCCCAGGGTTGTGGGTGTCTTTGGGATCTGGGAGACTCAGACCTGACCTGGCTCTATTCCCAAAAGACAGAGGAAGCTTCCACACGTTGAAGTCCCTGAGAGTAAATTCGAGGGAGTTCTTAAGATCCCGCCGGGATCGCTTCTTAAGGAGCTAGCCAAGGCCTGGGGGCTGGAGACTACGTCCTGCTAATTTGCTTCCTTGGGGGCCAATCTGGCCCTAAGGGGAAGCGCTGGGGTCACGAAGCCTGCTATGCCGCCCCGGGCCCAGTTAGGGAGGAACTAACCCCGGGGCCTCGGGGCTCTAGCCCCGAGCGACCCTGGATGCGGCTGGAGACTACTTCCGCTAATTTGCTTCCTCGGAGGCCAATCTAGCCGGAAGGGGAAGCGCTGGGGTCACGAAGCCTGCTATGCCGCCCGTCCCAGTTAGGGAGGAACGAACACGGGGACCTCGGGGTCTGGCTGAGCCCCGCTGAATGCGGCCCAGGGGTACACCAAGTGGCCTCTAGTCTTCTTGCTCTCCCTTCCGGGCGGAAGACCTAATGGTGGAGGGGCTTTAATCCCCACGTCTTGATTCTAAGAAGGTGTAGGTTCCAAATCTTTGTGCCAGGAGGCTTAGCCCAGTGGCGTCTTCAAGGCACGGGGAGGAACGGTGGGCTGGGCTTGAAGCCGGGCAGCGGAGACTGCGCGGGGATGTTCCTTGCTCAGGGTTTGGAGGTGGGGGTTAGTGCAGGGGCGGTGCTGCGTTCCCACCTCCAGGCTTCCCGACCCCATTTCTGATACCTTACGGAGACTGCCAGACTGAGTCCCACTTCCCATCTCTGGGAGAGTAGATCCCGGCCAGACCAGTTCTGAACTTTTGTGATGCAGAATTACAGAAAGGGCAGAATTGAAAAGGCTGGGAGAGGCCAGGGCAAAGTATTTACAGAGAAGGCGACTTAATTTACATTACAAAGAGCCGGGGCCTGGGGACTAGGGTGCGCAATAGGATTCTGTGGGTTAGGGGAGCGGGATTGGAAAAAAGGGAGAAGAGAAAGGGGATTATAAAAAGTATTATTAAGATTAAGGATTTCTCCCCTTTCAATGTCTTTTGGGAGGCAGTGTAAAGACGGCCTTTTCCCTCTAATTATTTTGTTCTTTTTAGGAACGTGATTTTTCTCAATAGGATCCCTGCTTTTACACTTTAATGTCAAGAATTGTAACAAATATTATCACTAACACTGGTGTTTTGGGCTGAATATTGTCCCCTCAAACTCTTAGGTTCAAGTTCTAACCGTCCAGTACCTTTGAGAGTGTGACTATATTTGGACATGGGGCTTTTAAAGAGGTAAGTAAGGTTAAATGAGGTCATTATGGTGGGCTCGAATCCAATGTGACTGGTGTTGTTATAAGAGAGTAAGATACTAATACAGACCAAGGGTCGACTGCATGAGGAATAAATGGCAAGAGGGTGGCCATCTGCAGGCCAAGGAGAGAGGCCTCAGAAGAAATCAAACATGCTGACACCTTGATCTTGGATTTTTAGCCCCCAGAACTGTGAGACAATACATTTCTGTTCTTTAAGCCACTCAGTCTGTGGTTGTGTTACGAACTGATACAGCTGTGCTTAAGGATGACACCTATTGAATAGGATTCTAATTTGTTATTTTTTTTCTTTTCATTTCTCAAAAAAACAGAGATGGGGTCTCACTATGTTGTCCAGGCCAGTCTCAAATTCCTGGGCTCAAACAATCCTCCTGCCTCAGCCTCCCAAAGTGCTGGGATTACAGGAGTGATCCACTGCCTGGCTGAGTATGCTTTTATTTATTTTAATTACTTAATTGATCTAGTGACATAATTTTGCCCTGTCTCCCAGACGGAAGTGCAGTGGCACCATCTCCGCTCACTGCAACCCCTGTCTCCTGGGTTCAAGGGATTCTCCTGCCTCAGCCTCCAAATGCCTGGGATTACAGGCATGGGCCACCATGCCAGGCTACTTTTTGTATTTTTAGTAGAGATGAGTTTCACCATGTTGGGTAGGCTGATCTTGAACTCCTGACTTCAGGTGACCTGCCTGCCTTGGCATCCCAAAGTGCTGGGATTACAGGCGTGAGCCACTGTGTGCGGCATGGACTCCATTTAAAAATTTTTTTGTTTTTTAAAGAGACAAGGTCTCACTCTGTCACCAAGGCGACAGCCTCAACTGCCTGGGCTCAAGCAATCCTCCTGCTTTAGCTTCTTGAGTACCTGAAACTACACGCATGCACCACCATGCCCAGTTAATGTTTATTTTTATTTTTTGTAGAGTCAGGTCTCACTATGTTGCTCAGGTTGGTCTTGAATTCCTGTCCTCAATCGATTCTTTCACCTCAGCCTCCAAAAATGTTGGGATTACAGACGTGAACCAGGGCACTGGCCAGGATTCTTCTCGATGGGAGGGAGGAGTGGTATATGTGTTTAGGGAGGGGAGAGATTGTGGGTGACATATTTGGATTCTATCTACTACATCCACATTTACCATGCCTCCTGCAATTAGGCGGGGACTTTCACTAGTTTTGGACAATGGGCTGTGAGCAAAAGCAACATATTTCATTTCCAAGGTGAAGCAAAAAAAAAAAAAAAGCCTGCACAATCTTCCAGATCTATTATCTCCTTCTGAAATCAAAAAGGTTTGATGGTAAAGTTACTGAGCTGCTCCGTGGGAGACAGTTACCCTGGGAGTCACTCGGACCTGCAGCAGAGTATGCATAAGCAACCAATAAACCTCTGTTATGTTAAGCCACTGGAGTTTTGAAGTTGTTGGCTAGGGCAGCATCACAGAGCCCATCTTTTGTTTGTTTGTTTGTTTGTTTTTTTGAGACTGAGTTTCACTCTTGTTGCCCAGGCTGGAGTGCAATGGCGCAATCTTGCCTCACTGCAACCTCTGCCTCCTGGGTTCAGGCGATTCTCCTGCCTCAGCCTCCTGAGTAACTGGGATTACAGGCATGCACCACCATGCCCAGCTAATTTTGTATTTTTAGTAGAGATGGATTTCTCCATGTTGGTTAGGCTGTTCTCAAACTCCCAACATGAGGTAATCTGCTTGCCTTGGCCTCCCAAAGTGCTGGGATAACAGGTGTGAGCCATCGCGCCCGGCCGCACAGAGCCCATCTTGATGAAAACACATGGCTTATGTCCTTACTTTGCCTCTAACCCTGACATTGATGCTCCTAGAGCTCTACAGTTTGGCTCCTTGCCTCATCTGTTGCCCCTTTATGCTGTTGCTTCTGACTTCTCTGGGTGAACTTTTGCCTAATATAGCTTGGTCCTGAGACTTTACACCCCTGGTGGCTGGTGTACCTGCCAGGTTGGCCCTGGATTCTCCCCAGGACCTGTCATAGAGAACAGAGGGAAGTTGCAGCTAGGTAGTTGAAGGTTTTTGTGGCTGAGTAGGCAAAGAGAGGCTGCCAAAGGTTTTTTAATTTGAAGAGGGATTTGAGGGAGAAAAGAGTTTGAAGAATAATTTGCTAATGAGAGCAGGATATATGGCAGACTGGCGAAGTTGAAGAATTATCAGTAGAGGGAATGGTAGTGTAATTGTTCTTGCCAAAGGTGGTAATAATTAGATTTGCATAATGTTTTTTATCTAAATTTTCACTTATTCCTTATTAATCTTCATAATCCTATAAGATAAGTATTGTTAGTCAGGGATCTAGACCCGACATGGCAGCGCCACTTGGTGTAGCAGGCCCTTTGTTCGAGCAGGCCCTTTGTTCGAGACTTCCCTTCCTCTTTGAACACACCTTCAGACTTACATACGTCAGAGGTTCCGGCTGGGCAACCACACTCCCCCATGACCTGCAGCTCACCTGCATTCCACAAGTTCGTAAACAGCAGTTTCGGTTAACAGTTTCCAAAGACTCCTTCCTCGTGACCCTTACTCAACTCCTGCCCTAGTAGTTTCAAGACCCCTCCAGGCCCTGTTTGCACAACCAGCTTCCCTACCTCTCAGGCTATAAGAAGCCCCTACCCTTCTCCCTCAGCATGACTTCCTCGGCCCATGCCTTTGGACCGAGGAACCTCGCCCGTGAGTCCTAATAAAGGCTATTCTCACTGCCATTCACCTCGTGTCTTCGTTTCCGGTTTGGCTCCAGCCTCAGTTTACCCTTACATTTGGTGCCAAAACCCAGGAGGAGACCCCTCCCCGCACCCCTGCTAGGTCGGGCAGGCTCTCCTCTCCCTGAGCCGGGATCCCCTCCTCAAGCCTGGAGCCACCTCAGCAAATTTAAGACTCAATTTGATCACTGCTGGGTAAGTTTTCCCCCTGTCCTGAAAGGCTCCCTCCGGGAGTCCCTGTCCAAAACGCGCGGCTGCATCAGGGGCTCTCTCTGGTCAACTGTGACCTCGGCACCGGGGACTAGGAGATGTCCAACCTCCCCGGAACCCACCATACCCCGCACTCCGTGTGGCAGTGAGAGGATGCTCCCATTGCCTCCGGACTGCCTGCCTTGAGACCATGGGAACTACCCAGTCCAAACCAGACTGAAAATCCCCTCTGGGGTACCTCTTGGCGAATCTCCAGACTTTAAGTCTCAGCCAAGACATAAAACGGAAGTGGCTCATTTTCTTCTGCACAATAGCATGGCCGCAATATAAATTGGATAATCAGTCTCAGTGGTCTGCAGAAGGCACTCTAGACTTTAACATTCTCATGGATTTGACCAGCTTCTGCAAGAGACTAGGTAAATGGCATGAGATACCCTATGTTCAAGCCTTTTGAGACTTGCGTTCTTGCCCAGATCTCTGCACCCAGTGCTTGTTAGCTCAGGTCCTACTCGCAAAGTCTCTTCCCTTGAGCAAGGAGAGGGGTGATTCCTCCTCTTTTTCTGAGCCTCCTGACACCCTATCCCGGCCACCCCTCCAGTCTCCCACCCAACCTCCTCCTTACCCTGACCCACGATTATCCCCGTCCTCGTCAACGCCTCCCCTCTCTTCCACCCCTCCTGTGCCCTTACCAAACCCGACAGATTCTGTCTCCCCTACCTCCACCTCCTCCCCCTCCTCGCCTGTCTCAGCCCATACTCGGTCCAGGACCAACCTCCCCTGTCCCTTACGAGAGGTAGCAGACGCCAAAGGAGTAGTCCGAGTCCATGTGCCGTTTTCATTGGCAGACTTGTCTAAGGTTGAGGGGCTTGTAGGCTCCTTTTCGGCCAATCCTACTCATTATATCAAAGAGTTCAGGTATCTATGCCAGGCATATGATCTCACCTGGCATGACCTCCATGTCGTTATGACCTCAACCCTGTCTCCTGAGGAGCAGGAACGCATCCTAGCGGCAGCCAGGCAGCACGCTAACCAGGTTCATTTAACTGACGCTGCCATGCCAGTCGGCACCAAGGCAGTGCCCTCGGCTGAGCCCAACTGGGACTACCAGGTAGGGCAGGCAGGCCGCCGCCACTGAGACATGATGGTTCAGTGCCTTCTTGCCAGCATGCAGGCAGCCTCTAAAAAATTAGTCAACTTTAACAAACTAAAGGAGGTAGTCTAAGGCGCAGATGAAAATCTGGCCATTTTTCTTAACCGGCTGACTGAGGCACTTATTCAGTACACCCGCCTTGACCCTCCCTCCCCCGCAGCGGGGACCGTCTTGGCCTCATATTTCATTTCTCAGTCAGCCCCTGATATCCAAAAAAAGTTAAAAAAAGTGGAGGATGGCCCTCAAACTCCCATCCAGGATTTAGTCAAACTGGCCTTCAAGGTCTACAACTCCAAGGAAGAAGCAGCTGAAGCCCAACGACAGGCCAGGCTAAAACAGAAGGTACAACTCCAAACCCAGGCCTTGCTAGCAGCCCTGAGGCCGGCCGGCTCCAGAAGCTCCCAGAAAGGAGGTACTCCCCAAGGGCCATCTGGTGCCTGCTTCAAGTGCGGCAATGATGGCCACTGGGCCAGGCAGCGCCCTAACCCAAAGGAGCCAACTCGCCCCTGTCCGAACTGTCGGCAGATGGGCCACTGGAGGTCAGACTGCCCCAACCTAAGGATAGTCGCTGCGCCTCCACATGACGACCTTCCTCCAGGTATTGGAGGCGCCTTCCAGCTCCTCGACACTGATGAAGATTGAAGAGGCCCAGACTCAGGGTCCCCTCTCACTCTTGCCTAGCCCAGGGTTATGCTCCAGGTAGCGGGTAAGTCCATATCCTTCCTTATGGACACGAGGGCTACCTACTCTGTTTTGCCTTCCTTCAGTGGCCCCAGCCACCCCTCCACTGTCACAGTCATGGGAATTGACAGCACTCCCTCCACCTACCGCCAGACTCCTCCTCTGTCTTGCCGCCTGGATGGGTCCCTCTTCTCGCACTCATTTCTTTTTTTTTTTTTTTTGAGACAGAGTCTTGCTCTGTTGCCCGGGCTGGAGTGCAGTGGCCGGATCTCAGCTCACTGCAAGCTCCGCCTCCCGGGTTTACGCCATTCTCCTGCCTCAGCCTCCCGAGTAGCTGGGACTTCAGACGCCTGCCACCTCACCCGGCTAGTTTTTTGTATTTTTTAGTAGAGACGGGGTTTCACCATGTTAGCCAGGATGGTCTTGATCTCCTGACCTCATGATCCGCCCGTCTCGGCCTCCCAAAATGCTGGGATTACAGGCTTGAGCCACCACGCCCGGCCCACACTCATTTCTTATAATTCCTTCGTGCCCAGTCCCCTTGTTAGGACAAGACCTCCTCTCCAAGCTAGGGGCCTCAGTTCACTTCCGACCCAACCCCTCCTCACACCTCACATTCCTCTTCTCCCTCCTCTCACCTGACAAACCTTGTCAGGCTGACCCCATACTCCCATTTCCAGTCCCCATTAACTCTAAAGTGTGGGACACCTCCACCCCAATCATTGCCCAGCACCATACTCCGGTCCGCATCCAGCTAAAAGACCCTTCCAAGTTTCCCTCTGGACCCCAGTTCCCTATCTCCCTTGAACATTGACAGGGATTAAAACCTATCATTACATGCCTGCTCCAACAGCACATTCTAGTTCCTGCCAACTCACCATGCAATACTCCTATCCTGCCTGTATGGAAAAGCTCTGGGGCCTATCGCCTCATGCAGGACCTACGCCTCATCAATGAGGCAGTAGTCCCTACCTTTCCAGTTGTTCCTAATCCATATACACTCCTCTTGCACATTCCCCCGACACCACTCATTTCACTGTCCTTGACCTGAAAGATGCCTTCTTTACCATCCTTCTACACCCAGACTGCCACTTTCTGTTTGCCTTCACATGGGAAGACCCAGACACTCATGTTTCTTCCCAGCTGA
>NC_045434.1:257599-263956 GCF_002776525.5 Piliocolobus tephrosceles | reverse complement strand
ACTAATATGGTGAAACCTCGTCTCTATTAAAAAAAAAAAAAAAAAAAGAAAATTGGAATAATTTTTACTTTATTTTCTGCATTTCTTTATTTTGCAACATGCATTATCTTTTTAGGAATAAAAAGTCATTTTTTGCACTGATGAATATTTGTGAAATATAGAAGAGAATAGAAGTCACCCAAAATCCTTTCTTCTGAGATAAACACCACTGTTGTGATTTTGTTGAGCTTCCCAATCCCTCTTCCTCCTTATCCAGTTGAGATCACAGATGCACTGATGCTTAAGCACAATTAATTTGGTTTCCTGGAATTTTTTAAATTGCCCATGACTGACCAGGAGGTCCCATGGTCCTGTCTTGGGATAAAGGAATCTTCTGGACCTGGAGCCAGAAACTCATAGACCTGAATTCTTGGAATGCTGACTGGCCAAAGAGCACAAATGACAACCATTTTCAAGTCTTGATCAAGCTCCTGTTCACAGCTGGGCACCCTTGCAGGGTGGAGAACCCAGGTCATGTCCTTCAGGAGATGAAATGTTTGGAGAGAGGCACATCATGAGACTGCTGGCCTTTGTGTCCACTGAGTCAGGGACAGACAGTTGGTGCTATAGAAACCCCAGCAGGGAAAGGCAAGACCAGTGTGAGCTGGGGCAGTTGGCAAAGGCTTTCTATAGGAGGTGTGACATCAGCTTAAGCTTCTCAATAACACAGACAAACAGGAAGGATATTCCGGGGCGTGGGAGACACAGCAAACATCCAGAGCCAGTGTGATAGGTGGGGAAACAGAGATGACACAGCACCTGCACTTGGTGGGATGGAAGCCATCCCAGTACTGTGACGCCTCATGGGACCTTGTCTTATCTTCATGGAAGTCTTATAAAGTAGGCAAGGCAGCAGCAGAAATATTATGTAGACATGAAATCAACAGAAATATTAAGGGATTTGTCCAAAGTCACACAGAAAGTGAGTGGCAGGTCTCCTACCTCCAGTCCCCAAATCAGAGTTCCTCCCATCAAACCACACTCTTCGCATAAACTGAATTCTGAGAATGGCCACCAGAACGAACGCATTCCCAGCTCAGTCCAAGCTGAGCTTCTCCTACAGCTTGTGTTTGTTCCCCGCAGAGAGCAGTGATGAAGACCAGCACCCCAGAGCAACCAGAAAACATCGACGGAGCCTGGGGGCTGGACACCCCCATGGGAACGGCTCACCCGGTAGGCAATAGGCCTTACCATTTTTCTTTTGCCCACTCACTCACTGTTGAGTTTCTCAGTGGGACTGAATCTGCCTGTGTGATGTTCTTCACAGCATTGTTTACGGCAGGATAAAATAGGAAATAGCCTGACAGCAGCAGAATAAAGGATGCTACACCCTGTCCTGGTGACAGCTCTGCTCTTCATCTATCGCTGAACTGAAAAAGAAAGATGCCAAATCATAGAATTAATTCGATCTCGTATATACTTTATAAAAATTCAGACATACAGTTATAATCAAAACTGGAAGGAAAAATACCAAAATGTTAATAGTGGTTATCTCAGGATGGTGGAATTATAAGTGATTTTTATTTTCCCTTTTTTGAACTGTCCTATACTATAAATAATTTACAATGAGCATGTTTTATTTTTTATTTATTTATTTTTTGGAGACAGGGTTTCACTCTTGTTGCCTAGGCTGGAGTGCAATGGCGCGATCTTGGCTCACCATAACCTCCACCTCCCGGGTTCAAGCGATTCTCCTGCCTCAGCCTCCCAAGTAGGAGGCTAGGATTACAGGCATGTGCCACCATGCCTGGCTAATTTTGTATTTTTAGTAAAGATGGGATTTTACCATGTTGCTCAGGCTGGTCTTGAACTCCTGGACTCAAGTGATCTACCCACTTCGGCCTCCCAAAGTGCTGGGATTACAGGGGTAAGCCACCACGCCCGGCAGAGCATGTTTTATTTTTACAACCAGGAAATAATTGTTGCAAAAGAAATAAAAAATTTCATAGGAAGGAAAGACCACTGGGAAAAGGGTCTTTTAATTATTGCCTAGTACAGAACCTGTCACACAGAAAGTGTTTAATAAATGCTGCCCATGAGGCTAGAGCTGAGCCCTGGGTTCTCTTTCTGGATATAAACATGATTAGGAACGCAGGCTTTGGCAACAGACCTAGTAGAGTTGCCACTCACTTGCTGGCTATATGACTTTGGGAAAATAATGTAACTGTTTGAGCCTCAGTGTCCTTATCTGTATAATGGGTGGGGTAGGTACTAATACCTTCTTCATAGGATGTCTGTGAGAAGCAAATGAAGTATTAAATATAAATCACTTAGTACAGTGTTGGTGCATGCGAGTGCCCAATATATACCCACTATTAATCCTGAGCAAGGTCCAGGTCTTCTTAGGTCTTGAGTACTTTCTGAATGTGGTCACCTCTGGAAGTTCTGGGGGCATCAGAAAGGGCAAAGGGAAGGTACTTGTGCTGCCTTGCCTCTTGAAGACCACCCCCCACCTCACCTCCAGCACAAGGACTCTGGTACTTCTTAAGCTTCAAAGCCATGGGAGATGGAAGTGGCCTGGGTCACTGTGTTTGGGAGTGCTGACTAAGGGGTTTGTCTCCATCCAGGTCCTGGGCATGGGGAGCCTGACGTTTTGAAGGATGAGCTTCAGCTCTATGGAGGTAATCAGTTGCCCAGTGGCTTTGGAGAAAACAATTAGACAAAGGAAAAGAGGGCTTTGTTGGGCAGAAACAAAGTCATGAGGGTGATTCATGAGCTGAAAAGTCCCAGCCAAATACAGGAGATGTGGCCAGTTGGGTGGTTATGACATTGGCAGGTGGGGAGGTGGGCATGAGATTGTCTTGAGGAAATCCTGCATTTTCTGGGGTCTTTGTTTGTTTGTTTGTTTTGAGACGGAGTCTCACTCTCGCCCAGGCTGGAGTGCAGTGGTGTGATCTCGGCTCACTGCAACTTCCACCTCCCGAATTCAAGTGATTCTCCTGCCTCAGCCTCCCCAGTAGGTGCGACCACAGGTGTGCACCACCACACCCAGCTAATTTTTTGTATTTTTAGTAGAGATGGGGTTTCACTGTGTTGGCCAGGATGGTCTCGATCTCCTGATCTCGTGATCTGCCCACGTCGGCCTCCTGAAGTGCTGGGATTACAGGCGTGAGCCACCGCACCCAGCCAATCCTGCATTTTCGTCTGAACTATAACCTTGACTTATGGGGTGACCATGAACAGTCATCCACTTTTCTGGGCCTCAGCTCCTAAACGAGTAGAATGGGACATGATCAGTAACCCCTCTCTTG
Organism: Piliocolobus tephrosceles; assembly: GCF_002776525.5. Classification (NCBI taxonomy): domain Eukaryota; kingdom Metazoa; phylum Chordata; class Mammalia; order Primates; family Cercopithecidae; genus Piliocolobus; species Piliocolobus tephrosceles. Next base: position 260,666 of record NC_045434.1, on the reverse strand, counting down.
GAATACTGGGCTGTTTCAGCACACAAGGAAAAATTAAGGATCTGATCTCCACAATACCCATTTTACAGAATAATTATTTCCAATACCCCGATTACTACAGTGAGGAGGCATAAATAATATGGCGCTTTGGTTGGTAGCACTAGGATGCAATAGAACTTGTAGAATGAGAAACAAAAAAAGAACTTGTAGAATGAACTCTTTTGCCAAAGAATATGACAGATGCACACTACTAGATAAGAAAGCTTTAATAGCTGTGTTTAATCCAATATTTCAGAAATCTACATCGTCTCCTAGTGCCTGGCAATAACCTAAGTAACACAGTGGAAAACACTTATGTATATGCTAAAGAAAAGATTTCATTTGTTATGTAACAAATACAATCAGTGGTTGACTCTGGGTCATCTGTCTTGTGGGTTTTTGCTTTTGTTTTTTTGTTTTTTGTTTTTTTTTTTTGCAACACGGTCTCATTCTGTTGTCCAGGCTGCAATGCAGTGGTGTGATCATGACTCACTACAGCCTCAACCTCCTGGGCCCAGGTGATCCTCCCATCTCAATCTCCCAGGTAGCTGGGACTACAGGTGTGTGCCACCACACTCAGCTAATTTTTTGTATTTTTTAGTAGAGACAGAGTTTTGCCATGTTGCCCAGGCTGGTCTGGAACTACTGAGCTCAAGTGATCCTCCCGCCTTGGCCTCCCAAAGTGCTAGAATTACAGGCATCTTTCTTTTCTTTCTTTCTTTTTTTTTTTGTTACAGAAACAAGTATAATCTGGTTTAGAAAAATGTTTTTAATTACTCAAGTAATTTAAGAAAGTTTTCACTGGGTATAAAATGAGATAAACCTTTATGTTCATATGTATTTTAAAATATTTTTCTCATTAAGTAATTCACATTCACTGTAGAAAATGTAGATACAGTCATGTATTCATGAATTACTTCTTTCCCCCAGACATTGGAGGTGCTTGGTAAATTACATTGCTTGAGTCTCATTTCATGTTGTCCTTGATATGCTCTCTGCACTCTCCGTATTGGCCCCTCTGGTCACTTTGCAGATGGTGTTCAGTGTGCTGAATGCCTGTTGTCACATGCTAAGTGCCCCTTGTGGTGTTCGTGTCCTGGGGCTGCCCTGAGGGACAGGAAACGTACAGAAGTCGGGGCCTGATGGTAGGAAGATCATACAAGTGCCTGTCTGCCCTTAAGGGAAAGAAGATGACAGGCTGGGAGCAAGGTCACCAGGGAACTAGAACAGGCACCAAGAATCACATGGTGAATGGTGTGGGAAGGACACCCAGGACTGGATTAATGCAGAGGTGGCAGCTCAGCTCTATAGGACTCAACTCACCCTTGGCAGCCCAGACAAGTGGCTCAACAATCAGGGCGGGAGCCAAGGATTGAGGTGTACAAGCCAGCTTGGCTCCCACATGCTCAGAGCCTGGTAGGTCTAGAAGCCAGCAAGATGGCATGAGCTTGGAGTTGCCTGTCTAGTCCAGAGTTCTATGGGTAAAAGGCAGCAGGTGTCATCACCTGCATCTGGATAGCCTGGAGCAGGCATTAATGGGTAGCCCATGTGGGCAGATGCTTTTTATCTGACTCACAGAATGGTTTTTGGGGGGTCAGGGTATGGGTAGGTTTGTTTTTTTTTATTTTTTGGTTTTTTTGAGATGTGGTCTCACTCCTTTGCTCAGGCTGGAGTGCAGTGGTGCCATCTCGGCTCACTACAACCTCCACCTCCTGGGCTCAAGTGATTCTTCTACCTTAGCCTTAGCCTCCTGAGAAGCTGGGACTACATGCATGCACCACCATGCCCAGCTAATTTTTGTATTTTTGGTAGAGACGGGATTTTACCATATTTCCCAGGCTGGTCTTGAACTCCTGGACTCAAGTGATCTATCCACCTTGACCTTCCAAAGTGCTGGGATTACAAGTGTGAACCATCGTGCCCAGCCCACACAGAAACACAGAATGCTTTTTTTTTTCTGTATTTTTAGTAGAGATGGGGTTTCACTGTGTTAGCCAGGTTGGTCTCGATCTCCTGACCTCATGATCCACCTGCCTCGGCCTCCCAAAGTTCTGGGATTACAGGTGTGAGTCACTGCACCCGGCCCAGAATGCTTTATTTATTTATTTATGTTGAGACGGAGTCTTGCTCTGTCTCCCAGGCTGGAGTGCAGTGGTGTGATCTTGGCTCACTGCACGCTCCGCCTCCTGGGTTCATGCCATTCTCCTGCCTCATCCTCCCAAGTAACTGGGACTACAGACAGCCGCCACCACACCTGGCTAATTTTTTTGTGTTTTCAGTAGAGACGGGGTTTCACCGTGTTCACCAGGATGGTCTCGATCTCCTGACCTCGTGATCCTCCCGCCTCGGCCTCCCAAAGTGCTGGGATTACAGGCGTGAGCCACTGCACCAGGCCCAGAATGCTTTTTTAAAATTATGATTGTGTGGCCAGGCGCTGTGGCTCATGCCTGTAATCCCAGCACTTTGGGAGGCTGAGGCAGGTGGATCACTTGAGGTTAGGAGTTCAAGACCAGCCTGGCCAACATGGCAAAACCCTGTCTCTACTAAAAATACAAAAATTAACCAGGTGTGGTGGCACCCTTAATCCCAGCTACTCAGGAGCCTGAGGCAGGAGAATTGCTTGAACCCGGGAGGCAGAGGTTGCAGTGAGCTGAGATCATGCCACTGTACTCCAGTCTGGGCGGCAGAGTGAGATTCTGTCTCAAATAAATAAATATTATAAATATGTAATAGATAATTTATACAAATTATATAATATGTAAATATATTTATATATAATAAATTACATAATATATAAATTTATATAAATTATATATATTTCATATATATATATATTATATAATTATGATTGTGAGAGCCAGACACTATGGTTCGCACCTGTAATCCCAGCTACTTGGGAGGCTGAGGCAGGAAGAGTGCTTCAGCCCAAGAGTTTGAGACTGCAGTGAGTCATGATAGTGCCATTGCCCTGCAACCTGGATGACAGAGAGAGAACCTGTCTCTAAATAAATAATTTTTTTTTTTTTTTTTTTTTTTTTTTTTTTTTTTT
>NC_045434.1:245219-257499 GCF_002776525.5 Piliocolobus tephrosceles | reverse complement strand
TTTTTTTTTTTTTTTTTTTTTTTTTTGAGGCTGAGTCTCGCTCTGTCGCCTGGGCTGGAGTGCAGTGGCCGGATCGCAGCTCACTGCAAGCTCTGCTTCCCAGGTCCACGCCATTCTCCTGCCTCAGCCTCCTGAGTAGCTGGGACTACAGGCGCCCACCACCTCGCCCGGCTAGTTTTTTGTATTTTTTAGTAGAGACGGGGTTTCACCATGTTAGCCAGGATGGTCTCAATCTCCTGACCTCGTGATCCGCCCGTCTCGGCCTCCCAAAGTGCTGGGATTACAGGCTTGAGCCACCGCGCCCGGCCTTAAATAAATAAATTTTAAAAATAAAATTATGAATGTAAATATATTTCATCAATTCTACACCACATTTTTTTCACGTTTGAATATTTCTGAAATCAGGATGCATCTTAAAAATCACTGGCAAAGTTAGGCATGGTAGTTCATGACTATAATCCCAGCACTTTGGGAGGCCAAGGTGGGAGGATTGCTTGAGCCCAGGAGTTCAAGACCAGGCTGGACAACATAGCAAGACCCTATCTCTATTTTAAAAAATCATTGGCGGCTGGGCGCAGTGGCTCACACCTGTAATCCCAGCACTTTGGGAGGCCGAGGCGGGTGGATCATGAAGTCAGGAGATGGAGACCATCCTGGCTAACACGGTGAAACCCCATCTGTACTAAAAATACAAAAAAATTAGCCGGGCGTCGTGGTGGGCGCCTGCAGTCCCAGCAACTCAGGAGGCTGAGGCAGGAGAATGGTGTGAACCCGGGAGGCGGAGCCTGCAGTGAGCAGAGATCGCGCCACTGCACTCCAGCCTGGGGGACAGAGCGAGACTTCATCTCAAAAAAAAAAAAAAAATCACTAGCAACTTACATTTATAACTGTCAAGGGCTTTTCTTACATGGTAGTACATAAAATAATGTCATGTCTCCCAAGCAATGGAATTTTGATTCAAGAGTTGCCAAACCTTTTTTTTTTTTTTTTTTTTTTTTTGAGACAGAGTCTCACTCTGTCGCCAGGCCGGAGTGCAGTGGTGTGATCTCAGCTCACTGCAACCTCTGCCTCCGGGGTTTGAGCGATTATCCTGCCTCAGCCTCCCAAGTAGCTGGGACTATAGGCGCTCGCTACCATGCCCAGCTAATTTTTGTATTTTTAGTAGAGACAGGGTTTCACCATGTTAGCCAGAATGGTCTCAATCTCTAGACCTCGTGATCCGCCCACCTCAGCCTCCCAAAGTGTTGGGATTACAGGCGTGAGCCGCCGTGCCCGGCCCAAACTTTTTTGTAATTAGGAAGTTTCCCTGAAAACCTGGCTTCTCTGGGGAAATTGACAGCCCCTTTAGTTGGAACAGGAACCCTCCAGCCGGCTCCATTCCCTACCTGGCACACTCCAGGTAAAGTGGAAAGTCTCCCAGCAGGATCCACCTTCCCTGAAGCATGACTTCTCCCTCCCCAGAGGATCATGGGTATATGATCACTGATTTCCTTTCTGTGCAGATGCTCCAGGAGAGGTGGTACCCTCTGGGGAATCAGGTGAGTGTTCAGTTAGGGGAGAGAGGTTGTTGGTGCTGGTGTTGAGCCAGGTCTAGGCATCACCCCTCCCCTAAGAGAGCCAGCTCCTGTTGAGGTATCTGACTGTGAGAAACAGGAGCCCCAGGTCCACTGAGCCTAGGCTCATCAAGCGGGCTGGGCCAGCTGTGGCATGAAGCAGGGAGCCTGGGGAGCTTGGAAAGCTGTCCCAGCAAGACCCAAGGAGATTACAACCAAACAGCCATCAATAGAAAGGAGGATCTTTGGGGGCTGCAGAATTCCATGGGGACGTTTTTTTAGGTCACCTATAGCCTTCCCCAGGGTGGAGGCACCTGTTACGGCACCCCAAGCAGGGTTGGGCACTAATGTTGAGTTTCTCGTTTCCAGGACTCCGAAGGAGAGGCTCTGACCCAGCAAGTGGTAAATACACAAGCTCAGATAGGAGAGCCAGAGTGGGTGCTGATTCCAGACGATGGGTTGGGACTTCAGACAGCCTGAGAGTGTGGGTTAGTCCCAGCAGGGACTGTTGCCAGCCAATGTCACTATGATTCAGAAGGGGGATCTCCAGTGCAGGGGAAATGGAACGGAAGGCAGACTCAGGCCTGAGGAAGGAGGAGGAAGTCAGTGGGGGTTCCGAGGACAGCACCCCCATCTTCACAGTTTTGCTCGACTGATCCTGCAGTGAGTGCCCTCTGACCCAGGAAGAAGTACTCAGGATATTAATTCTCAATGAGGTAGGGAAGGGAAAATCCCACCTGCCGTCCTGCATCAAAGTTAAACACTCATCTCTCTCTTGTTCCTAAGGAGAAGTGGAGGCCTCTCAGTTAAGAAGACTGAATATAAAGAAAGATGGTAAGGAACTTGGTGTAGCAGACCTGCTTTTTCCTGTCTGGCTGGATTTCTAGGGGTGAAATAGCACAGTAGCAATCATTACCCACCTCTGTCGTATACCCTGCAGTTTACATATTACTCAGCTCAGAATCAACTCAACAGGGTGGGACAATGGTTCCCATTTTGCAGATATGAAAACTGAGGTTCCAGGCTGGGGAGCGGCCTTACAGCTTGTGAGTGGTGTGGCCTGAGCTTGAGCCCTGGTCCTCTGCTCTTTCTGCTATGCACAGTCACTAGGATGGTAAATGCCTTCCAGGCCTTGTGGCCAGGATGGGGAGCTGGAGGTCAGCTGAGCTGAGAGAGTTGTAAGGTTAGATTAGACCAGACTCTGGGAAAGGAGCAGTGAAAATGGGAGTAACCTCCCTGCTCCAGGCCTGGAATCCATGGGGACTTCTAGGAGGAAGGGTAGGGCAAGAGGAAAGTCCATGGCGCTGAGCACAGAGACTTTTTGTAATTAAAAAAAAAAAAAAGGTCAGACATGCTGGCTCACAACTGTAATCCCAATACTTTAGGAGGCCGAGATGAGAGGATTGCTTGAGGCCAGGAGTTCAAGACCAACCTGGGCAACATAGCGAGACCTTGTCTCTACTAAAAATTTAAAAATGTTCTGGGTGTGATGGCATGCACCTGTAGGCCTCGCTACGTGTGAGGCTGAAGCAGGAGAATTGCTTAAGCCTAGGACTTCAAGGTTGCAATGAGCTGTGATCTCACAACTGCACTCCACCCTCGGTGACACAGCAAGACCTTGTCTCCTCTCCCCAAAAAAAGAGAGAAAGCAGCAGATGTTGATTCCCCACCCCTGCCTTCACAGATGAGTTTTTCCATTTTGTCCTCCTGTGTTTTGCCATCGGGGCCTTGCTGGTGTGTTATCACTATTATGCAGGTAGGGGGGTGCCCTGGGGAATGCACAAGGGGAATGGCACGGGGGGGGGGTGCAGGGGGCAGGGGCGTCAAGACCTGGAAGCTGACCATTCCCTCCCTCACTGCCCTTCCAGACTGGTTCATGTCTCTTGGGGTCGGCCTGCTCACCTTTGCCTCCCTGGAAACCGTTGGCATCTACTTTGGACTAGGTAAGCCCCTCCCCAGCATGTACACACACACAGTCTCTTGGAGGGGTAGTGGGTAGAAATATTCAATTTCATACTCATTCAAGTGTGGACCAGAGAGTCACAATGTACACTTAAAAAAAAATTTTCCTTATGCTCATGTTTTCTTCCTGACCACTTTCAAGGTCAATGTAAGGTCACTGGCAAAACCCTGTGGGAAAAATGGGCAGCTCCATACAATGCAACAGCAACAGTTTAAAGTGGCAAACAGGCCGGGCCCAGGGCACATGCCCATGATTCCAGTTACTCAGGAGATTGGGGCAAGAGGATCGCTTGAGCCCAGGAATTTGTTCAGCCTGGGCAACATAGCAAGACTCTGTCTATAAAATAAAAAGATAAAAGTGGCAAACAAAATAGAACTAGCCAGATACTGAAAACAAGTTAGTTAATGGAGTTGGGAACTGAATTTGGCAAGTGAGTTTCCTGCCACTATTCCTGCTGTTCACGGTTGTTGTTTTCAGTAATAATAACTCTAGTACCATTATCTAAGCTTAACCTGCTGCCTGAAATTCCGCCATCAGAGCTTTGTTTGCATGAGTTAGGTCCTTGTCCAATGGTGACCAGGTATCCCTTGTGGGGGTACAAACTTAACTCACTTTTTTCTTTGCTTCTGAGCAGTGTACCGCATCCACAGCATCCTGCAAGGCTTCATCCCCCTCTTCCAGAAGTTCAGGCTGACAGGTAACTTTTAAAGTCTTCCTGTGTTCACTCTTTTTCTCCCTAGCAGGGTCTTCATTTAGAAGGAGACTTAGCATACAGGAAAGAACACAGCCCGGAGGCAGAGGACCCAGGTTCGAGTCCTACCTCTGCCAGTTTACTAGCTCTGTGACCCTGGATGAGCCATGTAGCCTTGGCTTCCTCAACTGGAAAATAGGTGTGATACTTTTCTACTGCACAAGTGTGTTGTGAAGATCAAGTGAGGAATGGATGCAAAGGCCTGAAGTGTGAAACAGTAGAAAAATGGTCTGGTTAGTCTTCATTCTCTTATAGAACTTTACACTTCCCCAAACACTATCTCCTCCATGGCTGTACTTGCCTAATAGCAATTGGGGAGGTAGGCTTTAGCAATGCTACACTTGACCAATAGGAAACTGAGGCTCAGAGAGGTGGAGTGACTCGCCCACAGTCACACAGCTTCAGTGGCTGGGCTGGGCGAAAGCATGTCGTCTTTCTTGACTGACAGCTCTGTGACCACCTTATGTCTCAGAATGGAGAGGCCAAGTGGCTGTGCTGGGGAAATATCTGTCTCCTTTAATCCATGTAATAAAGAAAAAGAAAACTAGCTATTATGACAGTGGGTCATTGAGACCCATGGCTTCTGAGGTGACTACATCATGCCAGCTGTGAGGGGTACTTGGGCATCTGAGGTGATGGTGGGGATGAAGCCTGGCTGCCTTCAGAATCCCATGCCATCTTGTGGCCTTTGCCTTCCAGGGTTCAGGAAGACTGACTGAGGCCACTGCCAGGCGGGCAGCAGAGGCAGGCCCCACTGTGACCACCACTGTGACACCTGAGCCCACAAGGACAGACCGGCATTCTGAGAGATGCGCAGGAGAGCAAGCCAGACCAATAAAAAGAACGTTTTTCCTTCCATGTGGTCTGAATGTACTGCTGTGCAACCCAGCTGCCAGGATGGAAGGCAGAGGGTGGGTGTGGGACCTGAGCCTTCACAGTACCTGGACCAACAGGAAGATTCTGGGAGGTCACTGCTCTCAGAAGATAGCAAGAGACCATGGGCTCTGCAAGCTGTGATCTGTCTGGGTCATGGTTTTTCTCAAATCCCAGGCTATCCGGGTACACTCTTAGGTGCTACCGAGCCATCCCGGGAGAGATAGATAGTCCACTGCCCTGAGGCAGGGAGCCACCAGTCTGGTGTCCCTTGGTGAACCTGATGCAGGTACGATGCTGGGGACTAAAACCATTTTTTTCCACCCCCCCCAAAAAAGGCAGGAAAATGATCATCAGAAACAAAATGGCAGCCAGGCATGGGGGCTCACACCTGTAATCCTAGCACTTTGGGAGGCTCAGGCTAAGGGTCGCTTGAAGCTAAGAGCTCAAGACCAGCCTGGGCAACATAGTGAGACCCCTATCTCTACAATTTTTGTTTCATTTGTTAATGACCAAATGTGGTGGTATATACCTGTACATACCTGCAGTTCCAGCTACTCAAGAGGCTGAGGCAGGAGGACTGCTTGAGCCCAGGAGTTCAGGGCTCCAGCAGTCACTCCACTCCACGATCAAGCCACTGCACTCCAGTCTGGGCGACAGAGCAAGACCCTTTCTCTAAAATTAAAAAAAAAAAGACAAATAAAAATTGCATATGTTTGTAGTGTACAACATGTTTTGAAATATGTGGAATGGCTAAATCAAACTAATTAACATATGTATCACCTCACATACCATATTTTATGATGAGAACAGTAAAAACCTACTGTCAGCAATTTGCAAGTATACAATACATTGTTATTAACTATGATCACCATGCTATATGATAGATCTCCTGAACTTGAACTGAGTTCTTGATGGTCACAGACATGCTGTTCTCAAAACTCAGAAAGGTAACTTCTGGCCAGGTGCGGTGGCTCATGCCTATAATCCCAGCATTTTGGGAGGCCGAGGCGGGTGGATCACAAGGTCAGGCGTTCAAGACCAGCCTGGCCAATATGGTGAAACCCTATCTCTCCTTAAAAAAAAAAAAAAAAATTAGGTGTTTTTTTTTTTTTTTTTTTTTTTTTCTCGAGACAGAGTTTTGCTCTTTCTCCCAGGCTGGAGTGAAGTGGTGCAATCTCAGCTCACTTCAGCCTCCACCTGTCACAGTCAAGTGATTCTCCTGCCTCAGCCTCCTGAGTAGCTAGGATTATGGGTACCTACCACCATGCCCAGCTAATTTTTGTATTTTTAGTAGAGATGGGTTTTCACCATATTGGCCAGGCTGGTCTCGAACTCCTGACCTCGGGTGATCCACCCACCTTGGCCTCCCAAAGAGCTAGGATTACAGGCGTGAGCCACCGAGGCTGGCCCTGGCTGTGATTTTGGTCAAGTCCTCCCCTCTCCCAGCCCTCAGTGTTCTCATCTGTACAGTGGGGAGCATAACAGTGCCCACCTTATGGTGTTATGTTGAGAACTGCATGAGATACTTACGTAAAGTCTTATGCACAGACTCTGGCACATAGGTCATGCTCAGTCAATGGGCGTTATTACAGTAGACAGGACCACAAATCAGATCCCCTTAGGGTCAAGCAGGCAGAGTCAGCAAGATGTAGAAAAACGGGGGCTGAGCGCAGTGGCTCACACCTATAAGCCCAATACTTTAGGAGGCCAAGGTAGGTGGATTGCTTGAGCTCAGGAGTGTGGTGGTGTGTACCTATGGACCTAGCTACTCAGGAGGCTGGAGTGGGAGAATCGCTGGAGCCTAGGAAGTCAAGGCTGCAGTGAGCCATGATCATACCACTGCACTCCAGCGTGGGAGACAGAGTGAGACCCTGTATCAAAAAAATAAAAATGAAAAAAGTAGGGAGCAGGAATAGGGGAACAGAAGAGCATATACCTGACCAAAGTGGGCAGCTGCTGTCTAACAATTTCAGGTGAGAACACCAGCTGAGTGGGATCTGTCAGCCAAGAGAACGAAAACCACACCAGGTGCTTTAACAGAGAGAATGTAATAGAGGGGACATGTTAACCAGGTGCAGGACTACTGGAAAGACAAAAAGGGACCGTGGTATCACAAAGTGTAACTGAGGGAACTGCCTAGGGCTAGAGGGAAAAAGGAAAGAGGTTGGCGCTATTAGAAGTGAGAGGCCAGGTGTGGTGGCTCAGTCTATAATCCCAGCACTTTGGGAGGCCCAGGCGGGCCGATCACCTGCAGTCAGGAGTTCGAGACCAGCGTGGCCAACAGGGTGAAACCCCGTCTCTACTAAAAATACAAAAATTAGCCAGGCTTGGTGGTGGGCGCCTGTAATCCCAGCTACTCGGAAGGCTGCTGCAGGAGAATCACTTGAACCTGGGAGGTGGAGGCTGCAGTGAGCCGAGATCATGCCACACACTCCAACCTGGGCAACAGAGCAAGACTCTGTCTCAGTAAGTAAGTAAGTAAGTAAATAAATAAATAAATAAATAAAGTATGAGAAGATTGAGAGAGGGTCCTCCAGAGCTGGGACCCAGACCTCTGGGGAAAAGGCACTGCTCAGCTGGGGAGGTATCTCTGAGGGGCCTGAGGAGGCTGGTTCTACAAGTGCAAGACCACTGGGGTCAGATCTCCAGTTTCTTAGCAGAAGCCCCAAATCTAGAGTTTGGCAACTATTTTTTTTATTTCCACTTCTGCCATGGAAAACAGTATAGTGATTCCTCAAAGAACTAAAAATTGAATTACCATATGATCCAGCAGTTCTACTTCTGTGCATATGCTAAAAAGGGACTTGAAGGGATATCTGTACACCCATTTTCACAGCAGCATTATTTCCAGTAGCCAAAAAGGGGAAGCACAAGTGTCCATCAATGCGTGAATGAATAAACAAAGCATGGTATATTACCAGCTTTTAAAAAGGGAAATTATTTGAGACTTCACAATAAAACAAAAATCAAAGGGGAAAAAAATGGAAATTCTGGCCAGGCATATTGGCTCATGCCAGTAATCTCAGCACTTTGGGAGGCTGAGGTAGGAGGATCATTTGAGCCTAGGAGTTTAACACCAGGCTGGGCAACACAGTAATACTCCACTTATGCAAAACATAAAAGCATTAGCCAAGCATGGTGGCACATGCCTGTGGTCCTAGCTACTTAGGAGGCTAAGGTGGGAGGATCACTTGAGCCCAGGAATTGGAGGCTGCAATGAGCCATGATCATGCTACTGCACTCCAGTGTGGGTGACTGAGTAAGACTCTGTCTCTAAAAAAAATTAAAAATAAAAAAAAAATTCTGACACATGCTACCACACAGATAAACCTTGAGAACATTACGTTAAAAGGACAAATACAGTTATGATTCCACATATATGAGGTACCTAGGGTAGTCAGATTGATAGAGACAGAAAGTGGAATGGTGGGTGCCGGAGGCTGCGGGACAGGGAATGAGAGTTAGTGTTTAATGCTCCCAAACATTGGTTCCCAAACAGAGTGTCAGTTTGGGAAGATGAAAAAAGCTCTGGATATGGATGGTTGTGATAATTGCACAACACTGTGAAAGTATTTAATGCCACTGAACTGTACACTTAAAAATGGTTATGGTGATTAATTTTATGTTATGTCTATTATACTTTTTTTTTTTTTTTTTTGATGGAGTCTCACTCTGTTGCCTGGGCTGGAGTGCAGTGGCACGATCTGCAAACCTCTGCCTCCCAGAGTCAAGGGATTCTCATGCCTCAGCCTCCCGAGTAGCTGGGACTGCAGGCAACTGCCACCATTCCTGGCTTTTTTTTTTTTTTTTTTTTTTTTTTTAGTAGAGACAGGATTTCACCATGTTGGCCAGGCTAATCTTGAACTCTTGACCTCAGGTGATCCGCCCACCCTTGGCCTCTCAAAGTGCTGGGATTACAGGCCACCTTACATGGACCACTTTTTTTTTTTTTTAATTTCAAATTATTAGTGGTTAAATAAAACTGTATCAGGCCTGCAGCCCACAAGCTTACAGCTGCTTGCTTTGTTGAAGGCTTTTTATCGTGTCAAGCTAAAGACAGGAGCTAAAAGTGGTGCACGCAGGCGTCTGGTTACACCTCAGGCATCAAGTGCATTCCTGGAGCCCCAGTCCAACGTGTGGGCTAAAAATAAAGCATTGAATCTTGAGCCCAGGAAGGCAGTGTTGAAAAGTGGAGGGGTGAGGAGGAGGTGATGTGGAAGGGGATGGGCTTTGGTCTTTGGCTGTCCTGGATGCTGTGTGCTAGATTTCTGCTTTGATCACAGTAGAGGGAGGGCGAGAATATGGATTTCAAAACCATACAAGTCAGCTTGTGCCGGGAAGATTTTTTTAAATTTAATTTCAACTTCTGCTATGGAAAACAGTATAGTGATTCCTCAAAGAACTAAAAATAGAATTACCATATGATCCAGCAGTTCTACTTCTGCACATATACCCAAAGGGGACTTGAAGGGATATCGGTACACCCATTTTCACAGCAGCATTATTTACAGTAGCCAAAAAGGGGAAGCACAAGTGTCCATCAATGGGTGAATGAATAATCAAAGCATGGTATATTATCAGCCTTCAAACTAATACTTCTGCACATATACTTCTGTGCATATGCCCCAAAGGGACTTGAAGAGATATCTGTCCCTTCAAGAGAAGTCTGAGAGGACTGTGGAGGTTGTTTATCCTGTTCTCCCGACACAGCCCCTGGAATCTTCTGTCTACTCCAGAGGATCTGGGCCTGTACCACAGATGGAGGAGCGAAGGGACACTGCTGACTAAACCTAGGAATCTGAGGGAAGCACTTAACACTGGAGCTGGGAGATGTAGGGAAGGGCTATCCAGGCAGAGGCCCACAGCATGGGCAAAGGTGTGGAGGAATAAAAGAGGATAGCACAGCTGGGTGCGGTGGCTCACATCTGTAATCCCAGCACTTTGGCAGGCTGAGGCAGGTAGATCACTGAGGTCAGGAGTTCAAGACCAGCCTGGCCAATATGGTGAAACCCTGTCTCAACTAAAATTGGAAAAAATTTATCTGGGTATGGTGGCAGGTGCCTGTAATCCAAGCTACTTTGGGAGGCTGAGGGAGGATAATCGCTTGAACACGGGAGGTGGAGGTTACAGTGAGCCAAGATCGTGCCTTTGCACTCCAGCCTGGGCGACAAGAGCGAAACTCTGTCTTAAAAAAAAAAAAAAAAAAGAATAGTACGTCTTAGAGCAACAAGGGATTAGACCAGTGTAGTTGAGGCATCCAAGGTGGGAGTAGGGCTCAGGACAGGTGGGCAAGAGAGCACACAGGTAAATTGCTCCCCTCCCCCAGCAGGACCTTGACACCTGAGATAAAGAGCTGAGAACAGGCCAGGCCCAGTGGCTCACGCCTGTAATCCCAGCACTTTGGGAGGCCATGCAGGTGGATCACGAGGTCAGGAGATCGAGACCATCCTGGCTAACATGGTGAAACCCCATCTCTACTAAAAAAATGCAAAAAATTAGCTGGGCATGGTGGCGGGCACCTGTAGTCCCAGCCACTTGGGAGGCTGAGGGAGGAGAATGGCGTGAACCTGGGAGGTGGAGCTTGCAGTGAGCTGAGATCGCGCCACTGCACTCCAGCCTGGGAGACAGAGCAGAGACTCCGTCTCAACAACAACAACAAATAACAAACAAACAAACAAAAGAGCTGAGAACATTAGCCTAAGGACAATAAGGACAACGTGGAGCCTTGGAAGGCATTTGAGCAGAAAAATGGCATAGTGAGACTGCACTTCAGAAAGATCACTGCACTCCTCTGGTAGCCCTGTGGGGGCTGTGGCAGGACAAGAATGAGCCTCACAGGCCTCCAGCTCTAGGGATCCTAACTGAGCAAGCACTGCAGTGCTCTGTTTGCAGCAAGGACACAGTTGCCTTGAGATGCCCCCACCTGATGACTTTGCCATGAGCAGGGTGCTAAGGCAGGCCCATTCCTAGGAGACATGGGATTTCTCTGAGCAGACTTTGGCTTAAGGACTCCCCAACACCCCGCCAAACCCTCCTTAGACTGCATGGCCAACTAGGACCCTTCTACCCAACCCTCTTTCCCTCTCTTCCTCACCTGGGGCTGGACTTACATCCCAATCCTCTCATTTCCCTCCCTGTTTCCCCACTACACGTGTTTTCTTTAATAAAATCCTTGCACAATTTAATCTCATCCTGGCATTTCCTTCTCAGAGGACTCAGACTAATGGGGTGAGATTAGAGGCAGGGGGGACACAGGAAAAGAAAGGAAGGGTAAGCTTGAAGACATTCCAAAGGTCTAATCCACAGTGTGACTTGAGGTGTATGCTCACCATCGGCCCCCTGGGCTTTCCCAGTGGTTGGAGTTCCTAACACTCAGCAGAGTAATTGCCTATTTCTTTTTTTTGAGCTGAGTTTTACTCTTGTCTCCCAGGCTGCAGTGCAATGGCACAATCTCGGCTCACTGCAACCTCCACCTCCCAGGTTCAAGTGATTCTCTGGCCTCAGCCTCCCGCGGAGCTGAGATTACAGGGACCTGCCATCATGCCCAGCTAATTTTTTTGTATTTTTCATAGAGACAGGATTTCACCATGTTGGCCAGGCTGGTCTCAAACTCCTGGCCTCGAGTGATCTGCCTGCCTCAGCCTCCTAAAGTGCTGGGATTATAGGCACGAGCCACCACGCCCGACTAATTTTTGTGTATTTTTAGGAGAGACGGGGTTTTACCATGTTGGCCAGGCCAGAGATCACGCCACTGCACTCCAGCCTGGGCGACAGAGCAAGACTGCCAAAAAAAAAAAAAAAAATTAGAAGAATTGAAAATAGGGACTCAGGCCGGGCGCGGTGGCTCAAGCCTGTAATCCCAGCACTTTGGGAGGCCGAGACGGGCGGATCACGAGGTCAGGAGTTCGAGATCATCCTGGCTAACACGGTGAAACCCCGTCTCTACTAAAAAATACAAAAAGCTAGCCGGGCGAGGAGGCTGGCGCCTGTAGTCCCAGCTACTCGGGAGGCTGAGGCAGGAGAATGGCGAGAACCCGGGAGGCGGAGCTTGCAGTGAGCTGAGATCTGGCCACTGTACTCCAGCCTGGGTGACAGAGCAAGACTCCGTCTCAAAAAAAAAAAAAAAAAAAAAAAAAA
>NC_045434.1:234890-245119 GCF_002776525.5 Piliocolobus tephrosceles | reverse complement strand
AAAATAGGGACTCAAAGAGTTACTTGTACACCAGTGTTCATAGCATCAGTGTTCACAATAGCCAAAAAGTAGAAACAACCAAGTGTCCATCAACAGATGAATGGGTAAACAAAATGTGGCCTTCCACTGTATGGAATATGATTTAGCCATAAAAAAGAATAAAATCCTGATTTCTGCTACAACATGGATGAACCTTGAAAACATAATGCTGGCCGGGCACAGTGGCTCACACCTGTAATCCCAGCACTTTGGGAGGCCTAGGTGGGTGGATCACGAGGTCAGGAGATTGAGACCATCCTGGCTAACACGGTGAAACCCCGTCTCTACTACAAATACACACACAAAAAATTAGGCAGGCGTGGTGGCGGGTACTTGTAGTCCCAGCTACATGGGGGGCTGAGGCAGGAGAATGGCATGAACCCAGGAGGCGGAGCTTGCAGTGAGCCGAGATTGCTGCGCTACACTCCAGACTGGGAGAAAAAGCAAGACTCCATCTCAAAAAAAAAAAAAAGAAAAGAAAGAAAGAAAACATAATGCTAAGTGAAATGTGAAATAAGCCAGACACACACACACAATATTGTATGATTTCACTTATAAACACCTAGAATAGGCAAATTCATAGAGACAGAAAGAAGATACCAGGCAGGAGCTGAGGGAAGGCTGAGATAGAGAGTTATGCTTAACATGTACAGATTAAAAAGTTCTGGAGATGAATAATAGTGATGATTTCAAGACCTTGTGAATGTACTTAATGTTGCTAAATTGCACACTTAAAAACAGTTATAATTTTACGTTTTGCCTATTATATCCCAATGTTTTAAAAGGTAAAAATAAATAAAACCTGCACCCAATGAGTTTTGGGAGGGTTGACCCCACCACTAGCCCCAGGGATGTGTCTTGACTGGCATTTTGCCAATCAGCATATTCTAGTCATTGATTCATGGACACAAGGCAGAGGCACCAGCTGTCTGCCAGAGTCTGTTCTTCCTTTTTCCATTTTTAGGTGTCTGTGGCACAGCAGAATAGTCTGTAAACCAACTAATTCAGTTTCAGAACTCAATAGAACCACAGGTAATCAAGTAGCTAGTCTCCAAAGACGAAGCCACCGGTCTTCACTCGCCTTGGGTGCATGTGCTGTCCCTGCCATCAACAGGCAGCCTGCTTCCTCTGCCCTTCAACCTCAGATGGAATGGTGACTTGCCTTGACCAACGGACTATAGCACAAGTGACATGTGACTGTCCCAGGATGAGCCTTTAAGAGGCCTGACAGCTCCTGCCTCTCCTCTTTTTCTTTCTTTTCCCCACTGTTCCACTTTTTCTTTCCCTTCCCCACCTTTTCTCCCCACCTTTTCCTACACTTTTTGCCACCATCCTCTTCTTCTTTTCTTTTTCCCCACCTTTCCCCCCCTTCCCCCGCTTTCCCCCCCCTTTCCCCACCTTCCCCCACCTTTCCCCTTCTTTCCTTTTTCCCCACCTTTCTCCCCGTTTTTCCCCACTGCTCCCCTTCTTTCCCCTTTTCCACTTTCCCCTTTCCCCTCCCCACCTCTTTCCCCCACTTTTCCCCATTCCACCATCCCTGTTCTTCTGTCCCCTTTCCCCACTGCCCCTCTTCTCCTTTCCCCACTCTTGCTCTTCAACCACACAGCTGAGCTCAGACCCCATTGAAGAATCATGAAAAACAGCGAATTGCTGTGTTTTAAGCCACTAAGCTTTGCACTGGTTTATTACACTGCAATAGATCATTAAAACAGAGACTTCTGCTGGGGCTTCTAAGAGAAGCAACTACTTCTCTGTTGCATTTCATGATGTGAGGCTCTGAACTTTGGAATCGTGGCCACCATCTTGCTACCATATAGGGGCCAATCTGAGAATGAGTCTACATGAAGTGGAGTAGAACCCAGAGAAGCTGAGAAACCAAGTCCTGATAACAAAGTTACCTTCTGGATCAAGCTACCCATGCAGTTAACCCTATTTTATGAAGCAAGAAACTTCCCTCTTTTCTTTCACCCAATTTGAGTGGGAATTTCTGTTTCTTACAGCCTAAGAAGTTTGTCATACAGCAATGACAGTATGTTCTTCTATGAATGTGGATGGGAAAGCAGGTTTGTGTGTAGATCAGTTAGGAATAGAACTTGCAGTTTTATGACAAAGAGATACAAAAATACAATGGCTTAAATAAATTAGGACTTTGTTTTTCTTTCAGTAGCATTCCAGAGTTGAGCAGTCCAGACTGGTGGGATAGCTCTGCTCCACACAGTCACTCAGGGACCCGTCTGTGGCTCAGATGTGTCTTAGAATGCTATCTTAGTCTGTAGGATCAAAGCTAAGTGGTCACTCTGTCTGTGTTCCAGTCTATGGGCAGGGAGATGAGAGGATGTAGAAGACAAGAAAATTATTTTTAAGCAAGGACACAGAAATTGTTTACATCACTTTAATTCCCATTCTACTGTAAGAACTTAGTCACTAACCACCCTTAACTGCAAAGGAGGCTGGGAAATGTAGTCTCTAGCCGGGGCAGGGGGAGGCGCGGAGCCTGTGCTTCCAACCTGCCTCCAGTATCATAAAAGAACAGAATGTATTTGGGGAGGAACAGCTGGAGCACATGACACATTCTATCTTGGATGTGATGATTTTGAGGTATCTAAGGGACATGTAAGAGGATGCACGTCTCATGCAGTTGGATATATGGGGCTGGGAAACAGGTGAAAAACCTCACAACACTCTAGGAGTTGTCAACACCTACCTGAACAGGCAATCACTACATATTTGAGCTCCTAGTATGTGGCGGGCATTATGTGAGGTGCTGGGGACCAAATGTGGAATAAGAAGAGAATAGGGCTGAAGATCAAGCTATGAAGACCCTCAGCATTTAAAACTCAGGTTGTGGAAAAGAAAACCCAGAAGGTATGGACAGGAAGACAAGAAAAAAACCAGGAATAAGGGGTTCACAGAAGCCAAGGGGAAGAAATGCTTTAAGAAGAAGAGGAGGCCAGGCGCGGTGGCTCACGCCTGTAATCCAGCACTTTGGGAGACTAAGGCCGGTGGATCACGAGGTCAGGAGTTCGACACCAGCCTGACCAACATGGAGAAACCCTGTCTCTACTAAAAATACAAAAAAAAAAAAAAAAAAAATTAGCCAGGCATGGTGGTGCATGCCTGTAATCCCAGATACTTAGGAGGCTGAGGCAGGAGAATCGCTTGAACCCAGGAGGCGGAGGTTGCAGTAAGCCGAGATCACACCATTGCACTCCACCCTGGATGACAAGAGCGAAACTCAGCCTCAAAAAAAAAAAAAAGAAAAACAATTATCTGGGTGTGGTGGTGCATGGCCTGTAATCCCAGCTACTTGGGAGGCTGATGTGGAAGAATCGCTTGAACCCAGGAGGTGGAGGTTGCAGTGAGCTGAGATAACGTCACTGCACTCCAGCCTGGTCAACAGCGTGAGACTCCATCTCAAAAAAAAAAAAAAAAAAAAAAAAAAGGAGAGGTAAATCAGTTGTGTCAAGAACTTCTGAGGAATAAAGTAAGTGAAGGATGAAAAATGTTGCTGAGTCTTGTCTCATGCATGCATTGATCAGTACTCAGCTAAAGACATGAGGAGGACCCTCTGGAGATGTCCAGGCATTGCTCTCTCCCTGCAGCAGTCTCTGCTGTGGTGCTCGGCCCTAAGAACTCCAGTGGCCTTCACCTCCCCAAACCCCCATCTCTTCAATCCAGTAAGATCATCAGACCATGCCTGGGCTACTCTTCTTAGTCTTCTCAGGCTGCCATAACAAAAGACCGTAAATTGGGAAGCTGGATGTGGTGGCACATGCCTGTAGTCCCAGCTACTCGAGAGGCTGAGGTGGGAGGCTGAGCCCAGGAATTTGAGGCTGAAGTGAGCTATGATTGTGCCGCTACATTCCAGCTTGGGTGACACAGCATGATTCTGTCTCTAAAACAAACAAAAAATACCACATACTGGGTGATGGCTTAAACAACAGAAATTTATTACTCACGGTTCTGAAGGCGTGCAAGTCCAAGATCAAGGTGTCAGCGTGGTCAGTTTCTGGGGAGAGCTCTCTTCCTGGCCTGTAGATGGTTCCCTTCTCACTGTGTCCTCACATGACAGGGAAAGAGAGAGACAGAAATAGAGACAGAGAGAATGTCTTTCATCTTCTTTTTTTCTTAAAGACAGGATCTTACTCTGTTGCTCAGGCTGGAGTGTAGTGGTGCGATCATAGCTCACTTTAGCCTGAAACTCCTGGGTTCAAGCAATCTTCCCACCTCGGCCTCCTGAGTAGCTAGGACTGCAAGCACATGCCACCACATCCTGCTAATTTTGTTATTTTTTGGAGAGACAGGAACTCACTATGTTGCCCAGGCTTGGAGTCTCTTTTTTTTTTTTTTTTTTTTTTTGGTGGTGTTTCCCTTTTTCCCCCCGGCTGGAGGGCGGTGGCGCCCTCTCGGCTCACTGCAAGCTCCGCCTCCCAGGTTCACGCCATTCTCCTGCCTCAGCCTCCCGAGTAGCTGGGACTACAGGTGCCCGCCACCATGCCTGGCCAATTTTTTGTATTTTTAGTAGAGACGGGGTTTCATCGTGTTAGCCAGGATGATCTCATTCTCCTGACCTCGTGATCCGCCCACCTCGGCCTTCCAAAGTGCTGGGATTACAGGCGTGAGCCACCACGCCGGGTCTAGGGCCCACTTTTATAACCTCATTTAACCTTTATCTCCTCATAGACCCCATCTCCAAACACAGCTACATTGGGAGTTAGGGCTTCAAGGTATGAATGTGGGGGACACATGTCAGTCCGTAGCACCCTCTCTGCCCTGCAGCCTGTAGACCAGGGCCACTGTGGAATTCCATCATTTGCTTCCCCTCTCTGGGGGTCACTGCCTTCCACTGTCTGATGTCCAATGTCTAAAAACGGTTGCTTCACACGTGTTGTCCAGTTTTTAGTTGTTTCCAGTGGGAGGCAAACCCAGTCTCTGTTACTCCATCTTCACAGTGCTGATGGGTTTCATAACAAGGAAGCCACTGGTGACTTGATCCAGAGCAGTTTCAGGGGAGTGCTGAGGGCAGAGTTCAGGTTGGAGTCAAGTGAGCCAGTGTAGACAGTGAGGGAGTAGCGACATAGAGACATTGAGTGTAGAAAACTGTTTCAAGTTACTTGGCTAAGAAAAGCGTCCCAGGGGAAGCTTGATAAGATCCCTTTCTTTCTTTCTTTCTTCTTTCTTTCTTTCTTTCTTTTCTTTCTTTCTTTCTTTTTTTTGAAACGGAGTCTTGCTGTGTTGTCCAGGCTGAAGTGCAGTGGTGTGATCTCAGCTCACTGCAACCTCCGCCTCCTGGGTTCAAGTGATTCTCCTGTCTCAGCCTCCCAAATAACTGGGATTACAGGCACACACCACCATGCCCAGCTAATTTTTGTATTTTTAGTGGAGATGGGGTTTCGCCATGTTGGCCAGGCTGGTCTCGAACTCCTGACCTCAGTTGATCCGCCTGTCTCAGCCTCCCAAAGTGCTGGGATTATGGGGAAGATTCCTTTCAACTGGCCTCAAGCCTCTATTCTTGATGAATTTCCCACCTCAACACTCTTTGGTTGGAGTGAAAACTAAAGGAAATACTTTGGTAAGATTCAAAGGTAGCTGTCAACCCTTGAGGTCACTGTATCACTCATTCAGTGAGTCATTTAGTCACTCATTCAATCAGTCACTTATTCATGCAATCAGTCATTTAGTCATTCATCAAACTTTTTTTCTGAGACAGAGTCTCGTTCTGTCACCCAGGCTGGAGTGCAGTGGCACGATCTCGGCTCACTGCAACCTCCGCCTCCCGGGTTCAAGCGATTCTCCTACCTCAGCCTCTTGAGTAGCTGGGACTACAGGCACGCACCACCATGCCTGGATAATTTTTTGTATTTTAGTAGAGATGGTGTTTCACCATGTTGCCCAGGCTGGTCTCAAACTCCTGAGCTCAGGCAATCCACCCACCTCTGCCTCCCAAAGTGATTGGATTACAGGCATGAACTATGGCACCCGGTCTCATTCATCAAATTTCTGTTGAGACTTCACTCTGTGTGCCAGGCTCTGCTAAGACTGAGGTGAGTAAACGATTACTGGATACCCGACTGTTTTAGACAAGGGGTAAACAAAGCCAGCCCAAAGTCTCAGCAGTTCTCAGTAAGGTGATTTTTGCCCTGGCCACCATCCTGCTGCACCACCAACCAGGGAACATTTGGCAATGCCTGGAGACACTTTTAATTGTCACAACCATGGTGAGGAGGGTGCAACTAGCATCTGGTTGGTAAAAGCCAGGGATACTCCCAAATGCCCTGCAGTGCACGGGCCAGGCCTCCATAACAGTGAATTCTCCAGCCTCAGACGGCAATAGTGCTGAAGTTGAGAAACTCTGATATAGCTTCAACTCTAGTGGGGGAAGATAGAGGTAAGAAAAATGTGTCAGAGGGTGCTAAGCGCTATGTAAGAAGCGGAGGATGGGGGGCGCTGGGTGCAGTGGCTCACGCCTGTAATCCCAGCACTTTGGGAGGCTGAGGAGGATGGATCCCCTGAGGTCAGGAGTTTGAGACCAGCCTGGCCAACATGGTGAAACCCTGTCTCTACTAAAACTACAATAATTAGGTGGGCATGGTGGTGGGCAGCTGTAATCCCAGCTACTTGAAAGGCTGAGGCAGGAGAATCACTTGAACCCAGGAGGCAGAGGTTGCACTGAGCTGAGATCACACCATCGCACTCCAGCCTGGGCGACAAGAGCAAAAAACAAAGTCAAAAAAAAAAAAAAAAAAAAAAAAAAAAAGGCAGGGGACAGGGAGTGCTGGGGAAGCTCTCACTGAAAAGATGACATTGGACAAAGGAAGTGAAGGTCTAGCTATGTGGCTATCTGGAGGAAAAGTGTTTCAGGCAGAAGGAATAGCAAGTACGAAGGCCCTGAGGCAGGAGCCAGCTTGGCAAGTTGGAGGAGCAGCCAGAAAACAAAGAAAAATAAAATCCTAAAAAAAGGATACATTCATACTGGTAATAAAACTGTAAGGAAAGTGGAAAAGATAAACACCTGCTGGGGAGAAGGAGGGAGAGAAGCAGGGCCAGTGTCTAATGCGCTGGCAGTGCTTTGTTTTTGTAGGTGGGTTACACAATAGATAAATAATATCTATTTTCCAAGCTCTGTGTATATCCTAGATACTTTTCTGTGTGTTATATTTCACAATAAAGACGATTTAAATCATGTGTTAAACAGTCTTTGCTGTTTGCTCAACTGTGGGTGCTATTACAGGGCATAGACACAAGAGGGGGCGCTAACCAATGAGCAGCGGCGAAGCCGTGTTTCCTAGCAACGGGGAAAACGTTGAGGCAGAAACGTCCTTCAGAGTGGTTAACTGATGGATTCTGGCTCCTGCCCCTGCCAGGTCGGCCAGGGTCCACTTCGCGCCCTGGAGGCGTCTCTGCAGGGTCTGGAGTGTCACTGACCTTTGGGGAGTGGAGCTCTCCTCCCAAATGCGAAATCGGGTCTGCAGAACACGGGAGGCTGCGCCCTTGTGCTGCGGAGCTTTCTTCTGCCAATGTTAGATAATAACGACGTCCGCATTAACAGATGCCATTATTAATATCATTAGTAACGAAGGGCTCTTACCCGCAAGACTCCAAACAAGTCGTAGTATTTCCCTCGAAAAATTGAGTAAATTAAAGAATGGAAAGGAGCGACCTTGCCTCCAGCCTTCTAAGACCTCAGGTCTCTCTCCTCTCTTTTCTCTCTCCTCTCTTTCTCACTCCTCTCTCCTCTCTCCTTTTTCCTCTCTTCTCTCTCTCTCTCTCTCTCGCTCGCTCGCTCGCTCTCGCTCTCTCTCCTCTGTCTCATACACACACACACACAAAGAGAGAAGTTTTTCAAGATTTGGGAGGCAGTGGAAGTTTTCAAGATTGCTGGCCGGGCATGGTGGCTCACATCTGTAATTCCAGTATTTTGGGAGGCCGAGGCAGGCAGATCACCTGAGGTCAGGAATTCAAGACCAGCTGGGCCAACATGGCAAAACCCTGTCTCTACTAAAAATACAAAAATTAACTGGGCATGGTGATGCACCTATAATCCCAGCTACTCTGGAGGCTGAGGCAGGAGAATCACTTGAACCTGGGAGGCGGAGGTTGTAGTGAGCCAAGATCATGCCACTGAACTCCAGCCTGGGCGACAAAGTGAGACCCCGTTTCAAAAGGAAAAAAAAAAAAAAAGATTATTGACAAAGCAGAAGGTTTTATAATACATAGGCAAATATTAGGTAAATTAATTTGAGGCTGAGTGGGATTACGGTAATGAATACCTACACTGTTAAAAGAAGTTATCCGGCTGGGCGCGGTGGCTCAAGCCTGTAATCCCAGCACTTTGGGAGGCCGAGACGGGCGGATCACGAGGTCAGGAGATCGAGACCATCCTGGCTAACACGGTGAAATCCCGTCTCTACTAAAAAATACAAAAAACTAGCCGGGCGAGGTGGCAGGCGTCTGTAGTCCCAGCTACTCGGGAGGCTGAGGCAGGAGAATGGCGGGAACCCAGGAGGCGGAGCTTGCAGTGAGCTGAGATCCATCCACTGCACTCCAGCCTGGGCGACAGAGCCAGACTCCGTCTAAAAAAAAAAAAAAAAAAGTTATCCCAGACTTTATCTCACTTGATTTCACAATCACTTTGGTACCACTCCCTTTTGCAGATGAAGAAACTGAGGCTCAGAGAGGTTAAACTGTGAGCAGGCCAGAGCCTTCTTCCCAATCCAATTTACTAAAAAAGATGTATTAACTAGCTTATTTTTAAGAGGGGGAAGCTGTTCATTGTCTCTCATGCCTGTAATCCTGGGACTTGGGGAGGCTGAGGCTGGCGGATCATGAGGTCAGGAGTTCAAGACCAGTCTGGCTAACATAGTGAAACCCCGACTCTATTAAAAATACAAAAATTAGCCAGGCCTGGTGGCTGGCACCTGTAGTCCCAGCTACTTGGGAGGCTGAGGCAGGAGAATCGCTGGAACCCGGGAGGCAGAGGTTGCAGTGAGCTGAGATCATGCCACTGCACTCCAGCCTGGGTGACACAGCGAGACTCTGTCTCAAAAAAAATAAAAATAAAATAAAATAAATTGTCTCTCATAACCAAAGAAAGTTAAAACAATGGAGAGGTAGCTTATTTTCTCATTAAAATAGCAAAACTATTTTCAATCATAACACGTCACACTAGGAAGACCAAGTGGAAACTGGCAGTCTTGTGTGATGCTAACGGCAGCTTAAACCAGTAGCCACTCATCGGAAGAGCAGTCTAGCAACACACAGAAGAAGCCATAAAAATGTTCCTACCCTTTGATCCAGCAACCCGACTTCTGGGAATCTATCCTAAGGACATAATTTGAAATTTAGGAAAAGGTGTATATGCAAATATTGGTGGCAGCATTATTTATGATGGTGAAAAATTGGAAACAACCAAGAGAAATGGGTGATCAAGGGCACAACTCTATTAAGTAACATGAATGTCTCCTTTTTTAAAAAAATGATGACTACAAAAATTTTGAAAATTACCTGGGTGTGGTTGGGTGTGGTGGCTCACGCCTATAATCCCAATACTTTGGGAGGCTGAAGCCGGTGGATCACTTGAGGTCAGGAGTTCAAGACCAGCCTTGGTAACATGGCCAAACCCTGTCTCTACAAAAAATACAGAAAAAAAATTAGCTGGGTGTGGTGATGCATGCCAGTAGTCGCAGCTACTCCAGAGGCTGAGACAAGAGGATTATTTGTGCCCAGGAATTCAAGGCTGCAGTGAGCTATGATCCTGCCACTGCAACTTCAGCCTGGGTGACAGAATGAGACTTGTCTCCAAGAAAAAAAAAAAAAAAAAAATATATATATATATATATATATATCTTATTCTGAAGACTGTGACATCTTGGGAAATGCTGCTGTGTAATGTTGTTTTTTAAAGTTTAGCTAGACTTCCCTCATGCAGTAATGCTGTGCAATATTAAATGGAAAGACAAGCAGCTACAAAATAACTGGGACATCAATCAACCTTATAAGTATATACCATTCCATTCATGTGGGAAGAAAGCTAAGGTGGGAGAAGAAACTATGTTGGGGAAATAAGAATGCTTTCTTTCTCTTGTTTTTTGTTTGTTTTCATAACTTTTTTCTCCCCTTTCACTTCTACTCGGGATTTACTTTTTCTCCTTCTTTTTTTTTTTTTTTTTTTTTTTTTTTTTTTTTTTTTT
>NC_045434.1:222117-234790 GCF_002776525.5 Piliocolobus tephrosceles | reverse complement strand
TTTTTTTTTTTTTTTTTTTTGAGATAGGATCTTGCTCTGTCACTCAGGCTCCAGTGCAGAGGCTCAGTCATAGCTCACTGCAGCCTCAACCTCCTGGGCTCAAGCAAATCTCAGCCTCCCAAGTAGCCAGTACTAAAGACATACCAAGCTTTTTTTTTTTTTTTTTTTTTGAGATGGGATTTCACTATGTTGCTCAGGCTGGTTTCAAACTCCTGGTTTCAAAAAACCCTTCCACCTCAGCCTCCCAAAGAGTTGGGATTACAGGTATGAGCCACTGTGCCTGGCCTACTTTTTCTTCTTTTCAAAATAAAATTTTAGTAGGTATTTCTTATATCAGTTGGTAATGTAATCTTACTACAGGAAAACCAGGAAATACAAGAATATTAAGGCCAGGCACAGTGGCTCACAACTATAATCTCAGAACTTTGGGAGGCTGAAGCAGAAGATTGCTTGAGTTCAGGAGTTTGAGACCAGCCTGAGCAAAATAGCGAGACTCCATCTCCACAAAAATCTGTAAAATTGCTAGGCATAGTGGTACACACCTATAGTCCTAGCTATTTGGGAAGCTGAGGTGGGAAGATCATGTGAGCCCAGAAGTTGGAGGCTGCAGTGAGCTGTGATTTCACCATTGCACTCTAGCCAGGGTGACAGAGAGAGACTCTGTCTCTAAAACATATGTATTAATATATTCATACTTTCACTCATGAACAACTTCTAGTAACAGTGATTAGAGCAGTGGTTCCCAAACTTGAATGTGTATCAGTATCACCTTGTTAAAGGACCTGTTAAAACCCAGATGGGGCCAAGTGCGGTGGCCCGTGTCTGAAATCCCAGCACTTGGGAGGCCTAGGTGGGTGGATCACTTGAGCCCAGGAGTTTGAAATCAACCTAGACAACATGTTGAAATACTATCTCTACAAAAAATGGGCCAGGCGCAGTGGCTCACGCCTGTAATCCCAGTACTTTGGGAGGCCGAGGTGGGTAGATCACGAGGTCAGGAGTTCAAGACCAGCCTGGCCAACATGGTAAAATCCTCTCTCTACTATAAATACATAAATTAGCCGGGCATGGTGGCGCATGCCTGTAACCCCAGCTACTTGGGAGGCTAAGGCAGGAGAATTGCTTGAACCCAGGAGGTGGAGGTTGCAGTGAGTGAAGATCGCGCCACTGCACTCCAGCCTGGCAACAGAGTGAGACTCCATCTCAAAAAAAAACAAAAAAACAAAAAAACAAAACCAAAAAATTAGCTGGGCATGGTGGTGTGTGCCTGTAGTCCCAGCTACTTGGGAGGCTGAGGTGAGAGGATCCACCTGCGCCTGGGAGGTGGAGGCTGCAGTGAGCTGTGATCACACCACTGCACTCCAGCCTGGGTGACAGAGCAAGACTCTGTCTCAAAAAAATAACCAACCAAACAAAAATAACCCAGATGTCTGTGTCCCACCCCAGAATTTCTGATTCAGTAGATGTGGGATGGGGCCCAAGAATTACATTTTTTGACAAGTTTTCAAATGACACTGATGCTGCCAGTCCCTAGGCCACACTTTGAGAACCACCATCTTAACGTATAGTCTTTTTTTTTTTTTTTTTTGAGACAGAGTCTCGTTCTGTCGCCCAGGCTGGAGTGCAGTGGCCGGATCTCAGCTCACTGCAAGCTCTGCCTCCCGGGTTTATGCCATTCTCCTGCCTCAGCCTCCCGAGTAGCTGGGACTACAGGCGCCTGCCACCTCGCCTGACTAGCTTTTTGTATTTTTTAGTAGAGACGGGGTTTCCCCGTGTTAGCCAGGATGGTCTTGATCTCCTGGCCTCGTGATCCACCCGTCTCGGCCTCCAAAGTGCTGGGATTACAGGCTTGAGCTACCGCGCCCGGCCTTAATGTATAGTCTTATCAAATCTTTCTGTATGTCACACATGTGGATTCTTCACCAAAAAAATGATGGACGTTTAGATTGTTTTTCCAAGAGCCTTCTTGTACCTAAATTTCTGGTGCATTCTTAATTATCTGAATAACTAAGATTATCATAATCATTAATTTACTCTTAATTACTAAAATTATTAAAATTTATAATTTAGTAATTATAAATTACTAAAGTAACTAGTAATTAAACTTAATTAGGATTAAGTTTCCATTTTCAGAAATGGAATTGTTGGATCAATAGACATGCATGTTTTTCAAGCTTTCAATATATATCATCAAATCGCTACCATAGAATCTTTTTTTTTTTTTTTTTTTTTTTTTTTGAGACAGGAGTGCAGTGGTGTGATCTCAGCTCACCACAACCTCTGCCTCCCAGGCTCAAGTGATTCTCCTGCCTCAGCCTCCCGAGTAGCTGGGATTATAGGTGTGCAACACCATTGCCCAATTTTTATATTTTTAGTAGAGATGGGGTTTCACCATGTTGGCAAGGCTGGTCTCAAACTCCTGACCTCAAATAATCCATCCACCTTAGCTTCCCAAAGTGTTGGGATTACAGGCATGAGCCACTGTGCCTGGCCTATAGAATCTAGTATTTACCATACACCATGTAAGTATGTGATCTCATTTAATCTTTTTTTTTTTTTTTTTTTTTGAGACAGTCTCTTGCTCTGTCACCCAGGCTGGAGTGCAGTGGCGCAATCTTGGCTTACTGCAAGCTCCGCCTCCCGAGTTCACTCCATTCTCCTGCCTCAGCCTCCTGAATAGTTGGGACTACAGGCACCTGCCATCACGCCTGGCTAATTTTTTATATGTTTTAGTAGAGACGGTGTTTCACCTTGTTAGCCATGATGGTCTCAATCTCCTGACTTTGTGATCCACCCGCCTCGGCCTCCCAAAGTGCTGGGGTTACAGGTGTGAGCCAGCACACCTGGCCTTAATCTTCAAAATTCTTTCATTCATGGCCGGGCGCGGTGGCTCAAGCCTGTAATCCCAGCACTTTGGGAGGCCGAGACGGGCGGATCACGAGGTCAGGAGATCGAGACCATCCTGGCTAACACGGTGAAACCCCGTCTCTACTAAAAAATACAAACAAAACAAAAAAACAAAACAAAAAACAAAACAAAACAAAAAAAAAACTAGCCGGGCGAGGTGGCGGGCGCCTGTAGTCCCAGCTACTCGGGAGGCTGAGGCAGGAGAATGGCATAAACCCGGGAGGCAGAGCTTGCAGTGAGCTGAGATTCGGCCACTGCACTCCAGCCCGGGTGACAGAGCGAGACTCCGTCTCAAAAAAAAAAAAAAAAAAAAAATTCTTTCATTCATTAATTCAGCACATATTCTTTGAATGCTACTTTGTGCCACATATTTTAGGGACTCAGAAATGAGCAAGACATAGCAACCCTCCGAGGTAGATATTATTCTTATTCAGATAATTATTATTCAGATATATTATAAGATAATTATTATTCAGATATATTATAAAATAATTATAATAAAATATATAATATATAAATATATATAATTAAAAATATATAATATAATTATTATTCAGATAAAGAAACGGAGGTCCAGGCTGGGCACAGTGGCTCACGCCTATAATCCCAGCACTTTGGGAGGCCGAGGCAGGTGGATTACTTGAGCTCAGGAATTTGAGACCACCCAGAGCAACGTGGTGAAACCCCGTCTTTACTAACAATACAAAAAAATTAACCGGGTGTGGTGGTGCACGCCTCTAGTCCCAGCTATTTGGGAGACTGAGGCAGGAGAATCTCTTGAGCCCCAGAGGCAAAGATTGTAGTGAGCTGAGATCATGCCACTGCATTCCAGCTTGGGCTACAGAGTGCGGCTCCGTCTAATGAAAAAAAACAACTGACAGAGAGCCATTGCTTGCACTGTTTCATTTGCACAAAGTTGATCCTCTGGCTCTCAACAGCCTCATGCTGGTATGCTCCGTATGGAAAGGGATATTTTAATTTTGGGTGGCAACTCTTTTTCCTCTTTCTTTTTCCATTATAATTCTGAAAATATTAAATGAGGAAACATCCTGGCATATAGTTTAGGAAATACAGCTTGTCTGAAAGCTGCCAGGAATAAAAGCTAACACTTTCTCCACTGAATTTTATCTGCTTTTTTTTTTTTTTTTTTTTTTGAGACAGGGTCTCACTGTGTCTTCCAGGCTGGAGTGTAGTGGTGTGATCACAGCTCACTGCAGCCTTGACCTTCTGGGCTCAAGTGATCCTCCCACCTCAGCCTCCCAAGTAGCTGGGACTACAGGTGTGTGCCAGCATGCCTGACTAATTTTTTTGTGTGTTTTGTAGAAATGGGGTTTTGCTTTGTTGCCCAGGCTGGTCTCTAACTTCTGGGTTCAAACGATCCTCTCACTTCAGCCTTCCAAAGTGCTGAGATAACAGTCATAAGCCACTGTGCCCAGCATTATCTCCCACTTTTAATAAATTAGGCAGAATTGGCCCCTTTTGATCTGATAATTAGATTTGTTAATAACATTTCTAGCAAAAAACATGATGGAGTTTTATGAACATGTAGCAATGTAGTCATCTCTTTTTCAGTTTCCTAAATTAACTCTACTTACAATTATTGGCTGGGTACCTTAGTGATTAAGTAAAAAGCTTGCGAGTCAAACAGATTTGACAAAACAAAGTTTTACAATAAAAATTTGTATAACTCTCTAAACTTCAGTTTCCTTGCCTGTAAAATGCAGTTGAAGCTACTTCCTTCATAGAATTCTCTAGAAGATCTCAAAGATTCAGGGGTTGTGATCACCATCTACCCCCCATTTAATTCACTAAACTGACTCCTGCAAGAATTGAATGGATGCTGGAGGATGATGGAGGACTACTGCAAACTCAGCCAAATAGTAATTGTGATATGGTTTGGCTGTGTCCCCACTCAAATCTCATCTTGAATTGTAGCTCCCATAATTCCCATGTGTTGTGGGAGGGACCTGGTGGGAGATGATTGAATCATGGGAGTGGTTTCCCCCATACTGTGCTCATGGTAGTGAATAAGTCTCACGAGATCTGATGGTTTGATAAGGGGTTTCCCTTTCACTCGGCTCTCATTCTGTCTTGTCTGTTGCCATATGAGACGTGCCTTCTGCCTTCCACCATGATTGTGAGGCTTCCCCAGCTGCATAGAACTGTGAGTAAAATCTTTTTTTCTTTATAACTTACCCAGTCTTGGGTATGTCTTTATCAGCAGCGTGAAAACGGACTAATACAAGCCCCAACTGGAGTTGCTGTCTTTCCTAGATCCAATTAACATTGCTTCAAGTCTGTGGTGTCCAACCATTGATTTGGCTTATACATTCTTTCCCATCTCTAACAAGAAAAAGGACCAAAAATAGCTCAATATATGTGGGGACAGACAACAATATACATTTACAGTCTACCTCAAGGCTATGTTAACTCTTGCCCTCTGTCATAACATAGTGTAAAGGGACTGGGTCATCTGGGCATCCTGCAAAACATCATATTGATCCAGTCTATGGGTGAGATAGTGTTAATAGGACTGGATGGCTCCAAAGAGTTGGAGATAAACCCTATAAGAATTCAATCCCAAACAAATTAACACAGGAGCAGAAAATCAAATACCACATGTTCTTGTAAGTGGGAGCTAAACATCAGGGATTCATGGACGTAAAGACAGCAACAAAAGACACTGGGGACTACTAGAGCGGGGAGGGGAGGAGAGGAGCAAGGGTTGAAAAACTGTTAGATACTTGCTCAGTACCTGGGTGACTGGATCATTTGTATCCCAAATCTCAGCATCACAGCATCACACAATGTATCCAGGTAACGAAACTGTGCATGTACCCCTTGAATCTGAAAGTTGGAAAAAGTAGCAAATCAGAAAAAAAAAAAAAAAAGAATTAGAAGGACTCCAGAAGTTTAAGAGGCTCACCACATGGTGAGGTTTTTAGGGATTCAATGGTCTAGGGCCTGCTAGGACATCCTCTCCAAGGTAAAGGACAAGTAATTACATTTTGTTACTCCTTAAGAAGACAGCAACACTCAGCCAGGCGCGGTTGTTCACGCCTGTAATCCCAGCACTCTGGGAGGCTGAGGTGGGCGGATCACCTGAGGGCAGGAGTTCAAGTCCAGCCTGGTCATGGTGAAACCCCATCTCTACTAAAAATACACACACACACAAAATAATAATAAGCTGGGCATGTTGGTGCATGCCTATATCCCAGTTACTTGGGAGGCTGAGGCAGGAGAATCGCTTGAACCCGGGAGGCGGAGGTTGCAGTGAGCCAAACTCCGTCTTTTTGCCCAGGCTGGAGTATAATGGTGTGATCTCAGCTTACTGCAACCTCTGCCTCCCGGGTTCAAGTGATTCTCCTGTCTCAGCCTCCTGAGTAGCTGGGACTACAGACACTCGCCACTACGCCCAGATAATTTTGTATTTTTAGTAGAGATGGAGTTTCACCACATTGGCCAGGCTGGTCTCAAACTCCTGACCTCAGGTGATCCACCCACCTCGGCTTCCCAAAGTGCTGAGATTACAGGTGTGAGCCACCGTGCCTGGTCTGCAGCATATTTTATACTTGGGAATACTGCTCCAACCCATTTTCTTAGGAACATGGAAGGCTGCCAACTTTGAACAGATCTCAAGGCAGAAAAGAGCTCTGTGGCAGAGTCAGGCTGTAGTACAAGCAGCTCCGCCTCTGGGGCCAGATAGCCTGGAAGAACCCATGCTATTAGAGGTATCTGTGGTGGGAAGAGATGCCACATGTTTATGGCAAGCGCCAGTGAGAGAATCACCACGTAGATCCCTCAAGTTCTAGAGCAAAGCCATTCAGTCTGCAGCAGAGAATTATTGCCATTAGAGAAATTACCTGTGGGTGGCCCTCACAGAGATAAAGGGCTTGACCATGGGACATTAAGTGACCCTTGCAGCCAGAACTGTTCATCCCAAGCTGGGATCTGTCAGACCTACCAAATGACAAGGTCAGATGGGCTTGACAGCAATCCATAGCAAGATGGAACATCTGGGATCAGGCACAAGCAGGCCAGACAGCATGAGTAAGCTGCACAAGATCCCCATGGTGGCCAAGACCCCCATGTCATACCCCAGTGTGACACCAGCACGCCTCCTTCAGTTTACCCTGGTGGCTGCTTTGGGACTCCCTTATGACCAGCCAGCAAAGACGATAAAGGCCAAGCTTGATCCACAGATGGGTGCATTTAGCATGGGGGTGCAAGTTGAAAACAGAGAATGGCTACACTGCCATTCAGCAGTGACCCTTAAAGACACGAATGAGGAGGAATCTTCCCAATGGGCAGAGCTTTGGGCAGTGCACCTGCCCATCAACTTCGTGGCCAAGAGAGCCTGAGGTAAGATACAGACATATGGGCAGTGACAAAATTAGTAACGATAAATATAGGAAGATTAGAGACAAGGTGGTCTGGGAAACAGGGATGTGTGGACCCATGGAAACTGGCACTGCATCCTATTCTGCTGTCCCCCAGACAGCATCTACCATGGAAGAGGTACCATGTAACAAAATAGGCAGAGAGACTCAGGCCGTTCAGTTAGCCTCTGTCACTGGCCACTCCAGTTTTGGCACAATGGGTTTACAAATGGAGAAGCTATATGGCAGGGTTAGAGGTTCTACATTCACTAAGAATGCTCTAGCTACTGTCACTGTTGAATGTCCAATCTTCAGCAACAAAGATTAACATAGAGCCCTTTTCATCCTTCATGTGATGTATGAGAAAAAATAACAATTTTTTTTTTAAAGAACATAGAACCCTCAACATGACAACCATCCTTCAAGGAGCCCCATCAGTCCCTTGGTGGCATGCTAATTACATCAGACCTCTTTTACCTGGAAGGGGAAGCAATTCATCTTGACTACAACTGACACATCTTTTGGGTGTGGGTTACCTTTCCTGGCTACAACGCCTCGGCCGATCTAAGGACTTGCAAAGCATTAATCCACTGACATTTAGTCTCAGATAATACCACATTAGACCAAGGGTTTCAGGTAACTCCCATCAGACCAAGAGACAGCAAAGGTAGTACAGCCACCTTTGGATGACTGTGACATCCACTGGACTTACCACATACCACCTTGCCCAGAAGCAGCTGGCCTCAATGACCCTGGAAGACTTTGGCACTGTCTCCTACATCCAAACAGTCTAACTGGGCCACAGAGGAACAATAGACTGGGTCTTTCCCAGCCCCAATCTGGAAATATCATTTCACGTCTCCCTATAGACCTGTAAAAAGCAAGCACTTGAGCTCTTCATTATTTCCCATTTGGGTCCTTTCTCTCTTCCACACCTGCAATAAGTTCTGCCTGAAAGCTGTTGTACCACAGCACTCCCTGGAGTACGGTTCACCCAATGCTGCTTCTCACAGGAGTCACTGATCTGCCTTGAGGCTTTCGTGATCAGTGCCTGGCAAGGCTCCAGCCCCACTGGACCAAAGACTCTGTCATCCCTTCCCGTTCCCAACTATGAGCAGATTCTCTCCAGCTTTCTAAAATCATGGGCAAGGAATTCTGGCAGAAGGTAGACTAACACTCAACTTCTATTCTTCTCCCAGGCGCATTTTTAACTCTCTTTCTATCCAACAGTGTCTAGAAAATTCTGTCTCCAAAAGACATGATCAGCAGAATGCAGACGAATGATGTCTTCCGTCAGTAACAATCACCATCCTATTGTCTCCTAGCTGGATTTGGCTTTCCCTAGAGGTTGCAGTGATGTCATATTGGAGGGGACTACAGTACTTGGGCCACCCTAGAGTGGGCTGTAAGGCCCCTACAGCTCTGGATCGCCGGGGGGCGTGGCGTGGCGGCTGCTGGGGGCCCGGATCGCCGGGGGGATCCGGGGGGTGGCTCACCCCCCCGGCGATCGGGGGCCCCAGCCGCCGGGGGGCGTGGTGTGGCGGCTGCTGGAGGCCGGATGGGGGGCGTGCCTCATCCCCGGAGACAGGGCTCCCAGTAGCCGTGGGGAGAGGTACTGACTATTAGTCCCCACATCACAGGGAGTGCCCCACAGATATCACCGAGTTGGTCTTCACCTTCTGCCATTTGAGGAGTAATACCATGGTCTTGTCTTCCCGATATCAGGAAGCGTTTATCCCGGGGTTGTACAGTGTCTGCCATACTGGGAGTAACATCAATCTCCTGGCCTTGTAATATTAAGAAGAACGTCACAGTGTGGATGTACAACCTCTGCCATATTGGGAGTAATATTAGCCTCTGCCCTCCATGGATATTAGGAACAATATCCCAGGCTGGGTTTTCTCCTCCTGCTGTACGGAGTGTTATATCACCTTCTCCCTTCTAGGATATTAATAACACTATCACGGGGCGGGTGAACACAACCTGCGAATTATTATCATCCTCTTCCCCTCCTGATACTGGGAACAATATCACAGAGGAGCTGTACCCTCCCTGCGATATTGGGAGCAATAGCATAGGCTTCTTCCGGGAATATTAGGAGCAATATTACTGGGTGGCTGTCCATTCATCGCTATGTTGGGAGTCGTGTCATACACTACCTCCCTGGATATTAGGATCAGTGTCACGGGGTCAGCGTACACCTACTGCGATATTAAAACTAAATTCATGCTCTCCGTCCCAGGATATGAGGAACATCACAGGTAGGTGTACACTGCCTGTGGTATTAGGAGTAATAATATGGTTATTACACATCAATGATCGATTTTAATAGTTATCAATGGTACTAATAATAGGATACCATTGTTAATTTTGGAGAATCATTTTAAGTACCTGATTATGCACGCTTAATATTAATTATTAATATTAATGTCATTTAACAATATTATTAGTTCCTAATACTAATCATTATTTTCTTACCAGCATAACTTTGTATTGATTTCAGTAACATTAATTGCGGATATCATTATTTGATTATTAATGGTGATATAAATATTAATTACCATGCCAAATCGTTAACATTTTAAACCACTATCAATTTTTACAAAGTTTACTGTGATCATTAATATCGATTATTAGTATTAATATTTATTATATTTATTAATATTAATAATTAATAGACTTGTTCCTGATATCCACCGGGGAGGGGATGATATTACTTTAAATATCACAAAAGGTGTACACGCACCCAGTGATATTGCTTCGAATTTCCGCGCGAGAGTGAAGGATGTGACAGGCAATATCGCTGGGAGTAGACACACTCCTAGGATACTGCAATTAATACTCAGGGGGAAGAGTATGATATGACTCCCAATACAGACAATCGGGGGCCCCCAGCCGCCGGGAGGCGGGGCGTGGCGGCTGCTGGGGGCCCGGATCGCCGGGGGACGGGGGGCGCTGGCGGGGCGGCTGCTGGGGGCCGTATGGCTGGGGGTGGCTCCCTCCCAGGCGATGGAGCTCCCAATAGCCGGTGGGGAGAGAGATGGGCTATTAGTCCCCTCATCGTGGGGAGTGTCTCACAGATATCACAGTTTGTTTTCACCTTCTGCCATATGAGGATTAATACCATCTTCTCCTCTTCCGGATATCAGGAAGAGTATCACACGTTGTTTTACATTGTCTGCCATCCTGGGAGTAATATCCAACTCTCGGCCTTGGAATATTAAGACGAGTGTCACAGGGTGGATGTACACCCTCTTCCAT
This sequence comes from Piliocolobus tephrosceles, assembly GCF_002776525.5. Lineage (NCBI taxonomy): Eukaryota > Metazoa > Chordata > Mammalia > Primates > Cercopithecidae > Piliocolobus > Piliocolobus tephrosceles. The sequence goes on along the minus strand of NC_045434.1, from coordinate 224,243 downwards.
AGTGAGAGTAATATCACCCTCTCCCCTCCATGGATATTAGGAACAATGTCCCAGGCTGGGTGTACGCCTCCTGCTGTATGGAATGTAACATCACCCTCTCCCTTTCAGGATGTTAATAACAATATCACAGGGCAGGTGAACACAGCCTGTGAATTATTATCATCCTGTCCTCCTCCAGATACTCGGAACGATATCACAGAAGAGCTGTACCCTCCCTGCGATATTGGGAGTAACAGCGTAGGCTTCTTCTGGGAATATTAGGTGCAATATTACCAGGTGGCTGTCCATTCATTGCTAAGTTGGGAGTCATGTCATCCTCTACCCCACTGGATATTAGGATCAGCGTCACGGGGTGAGTGTACACCTACTGCGATATTAAAACTAAAATCATGCTCTCCGTCCCTGGATATTAGGAAGTACATCACCGGCAGGTGTACACTCCCTGTGGTATTAGGAGTAATTATATGACCATTAAACATCAATGATCGATTTTAATAATTATTAATTTTACTAATAATCAATAGGATCCCATTATTAATTATGAAAAATGATTTTAAATACATGATTATGCACGCTTAAAATTAATTATTAATATTAATGTCATTTAATAATATTATTAGTCCCCAATACTGTTACTTTATTACCAGCATCACATTGTATTGATTTCAGTAAGATTAATTGCTGATATCATTATTTTATTATTAATAGTGATATTACTATTTATTATTAGTACTAATCGTTAACATTTTAAACCAGTATGAATTTTTACTATCTTTCTTGTGATCATTAATACTGATAATTACTATTAATTTTTACTATATTTATTAATATTAATAATTAATAGGCTTGTTCCTGATATCCACCACGGAGAGGAGATACTACTTTAAAGATCACAAAAGGTGTGCACGCTCCCAGTGATATTGTTTCGATTTCCGTGTGGGAGAGAAGGATATGACACCCAATATCGCAGGGAGTAGAAACACTCCTGGGAAACTGTTCTTCATGTTCAGGGAGGAAGAGGATGAGATGACTCCCAATACACACGGGTGTACACCCTTAGAGGGTGTACACACTGGGGGCGTACACCCATCTGTGAAAGAGTTCATAATTACCAAAGGGGGAGATGATATTACTCACAATATCAGAAACAGGCTGTGAGTCCACCGTGGCCCCCAGCCGCCGGGGGGCGGGGCGGCTGCTGGGGTCCGGATCCCGGAGGGTGGCTCACTCCCAGGCGATGGAGCTCCCAATAGCCGGTGGGGAGAGAGATGGGCTATTAGTCCCCACATCGTGGAGGGTGTCTCACAGATATCACAGTTTGTTTTCACCTTCTGCCATATTGAGATTAATACCATCTTCTCCCCTTCCGGATATCAGGAAGAGTATCACACGTTGTTGTACAGTCTCTGCCGTCCTGGGAGTAATATCCAACTCTCGGCCTTGGAATATTAAGACGAGTCTCACAGGGTGGATGCACCCCCTCTGCCACAGTGGGAGTAATATCACCCTCTCCCCTCCATGGATATTAGGAACAATATCCGAGGCTGGGTGTACGCCTCCTGCTGTATGGAATGTAACATCACCCTCTCCCTTCCAGGATGTTAATAACAATATCACAGGGCAGGTGAACACAGCCTGTGAATTATTATCTTCCTCTCCCCCTCCGGATACTAGGAACAATATCACAGAAGATCTGTACCCTCCCTGCGATATTGGGAGTAACAGCGTAGGCTTCTTCTGGGAATATTAGGTGCAATATTACCAGGTGGCTGTCCATTCATTGCTGTGTTGGGAGTCTGTCATACTCTACCCCGCTGGATATTAGGATTAGCGTCACGGGGTGAGTGTACACCTACTGCGATATTAAAACTAAAATCATGCTCTCCTTGGTCCCTGGATATTAGGAACTACATCACCAGCAGGTGTACACTCCCTGTGGTATTAGGAGTAATAATATGACCATTAAACATCAATGATCGATTTTAATAAATATCAATTTTACTAATAATTAATAGGATCCCATTATTATGGATAATGATTTTAAAGACATGATTATGCACGCTTAAAATTAATTATTAATATTAATGTCACTTAACAATATTATTAGTCCCTTATACTAACTGTTA
>NC_045434.1:196890-222017 GCF_002776525.5 Piliocolobus tephrosceles | reverse complement strand
TGCCTTCTGCTAGCTTTTGAATGTGTTTGCTCTTGCCTCTCTAGTTCTTTTAATTGTGATGTTAGAGTGTCAATTTTAGATCTTTCCTGCTTTCTCTTGTGGGCACTTAGTGCTATAAATTTCCCTCTACATACTGCTTTAAATGTGTCCCAGAGATTCTGGTATGTTGTATCTTTGTTCTCATTGGATTCAAAGAACATCTTTATTTCTGCTTTCATTTCGTTATGTACCCAGTAGTCATTCAGGAGCAGGTTGTTTAGTTTCCATGTAGTTGAGCGGTTTTGATTGAATTTCTTAGTCCTGAGTTCTAGTTTGATTGCACTGTGGTCAGAGAGACAGTTTGTTATAATTTCTGTTCTTTTACATTTGCTGAGGAGTGCTTTACTTCCAATTATGTGGTCAATTTTGGAATAAGTGTGATGTGGTGCTGAGAAGAATGTATATTCTGTTGACTTGGGGTGGAGAGTTCTATAGATGTCTATTAGGTCCGCTTGGTGCAGAGATGAGTTCAATTCCTGGATATCCTTGTTAACTTTCTGTCTCGTTGATCTGTCTAATGTTGACAGTGGAGTGTTGAAGTCTCCCATTATTATTGTATGGGAGTCTAAGTCTCTTTGTAAGTCTCTAAGGACTTGCTTTATGAATCTGGGTGCTCCTGTATTGGGTGCATATATATTTAGGATAGTTAGCTCTTCCTGTTGAATTGATCCCTTTACCATTATGTAATGGCCTTCTTTGTCTCTTTTGATCTTTGATGGTTTAAAGTCTGTTTTATCAGAGACTAGGATTGCAACCCCTGCTTTTTTTTGTTCTCCATTTGCTTGGAAGATCTTCGTCCATCCCTTTATTTTGAGCCTATGTATGTCTCTGCATGTGAGATGGGTCTCCTGAAGACAGCAGACTGATGGGTCTTGACTCTTTATCCAGTTTGCCAGTCTGTGTCTTTTAATTGGAGCATTTAGTCCATTTACATTTAAGGTTAATATTGTTATGTGTGAACTTGATCCTGCCATTATGATATTAACTGGTTATTTTGCTCATTAGTTGATGCAGTTTCTTCCTAGGCTCGATGGTCTTTACATTTTGGCATGTTTTTGCAATGGCTGGTACCGGTTGTTCCTTTCCATGTTTAGGGCTTCCTTCAGGGTCTCTTGTAAGGCAGGCCTGGTGGTGACAAAATCTCTAAGCATTTGCTTATCTGTAAAGAATTTTATTTCTCCTTCACTGATGAAACTTAGTTTGGCTGGATATGAAATTCTGGGTTTAAAATTCTTTTCTTTAAGAACGTTGAATATTGGCCCCCACTCTCTTCTGGCTTGTAGAGTTTCTGCCGAGAGATCTGCTGTCAGTCTGATGGGCTTCCCTTTGTGGGTAACCCGACCTTTCTCTCTGGCTGCCCTTAAGATTTTTTCCTTTATTTCAACTTTGGTGAATCTGGCAATTATGTGTCTTGGAGTTGCTCTTCTGGAGGAGTATCTTTGTGGCGTTCTCTGTATTTCCTGAATTTGAATGTTGGCCTGCCCTGCTAGGTTGGGGAAGTTCTCCTGGATGATATCCTGTAGAGTGTTTTCCAATTTGGTTCCATTTTCCCCCTCACTTTCAGGCACCCCAATCAGACGTAGATTTGGTCTTTTTACATAATCCCATACTTCTTGCAGGCTTTGTTCATTTCTTTTTCTTCTTTTTTTCTTTTGGTTTCTCTTCTCGCTTCATTTCATTCATTTGATCCTCAATCGCTGATACTCTTTCTTCCAGTTGATCGAGTCGGTTACTGAAGCTTGTGCATTTGTCACGTATTTCTCGTGTCATGGTTTTCATCTCTGTCATTTCGTTTATGACCTTCTCTGCATTAATTAGTCTAGCTGTCAATTCTTCCACTTTTTTTTCAAGATTTTTAGTTTCTTTGCGCTGGGTACGTAATTCCTCCTTTAGCTCTGAGAGGTTTGATGGACTGAAGCCTTCTTCTTTCATCTCATCAAAATCATTCTCTGACCAGCTTTGATCCGTTGCTGGCGATGGGCTGTGCTCCTTTGCAGGAGGAGATGCGCTCTTATTTTTTGAATTTCCAGCTTTTCTGCCCTGCTTTTTCCCCATCTTTGTGGTTTTATCTGTCACTGGTCTTTGATGATGGTGACGTACTGATGGGGTTTTGATTTAGGTGTCCTTCCTGTTTGATAGGTTTCCTTCTGACTGTCAGGACCCTCAGCTATAGGTCTGTTGGAGATTGCTTGAGGTCCACTCCAGACCCTGTTTGCCTGGGTATCAGCAGCAGAGGTTGCAGAAGATAGAATATTGCTGAACAGCGAGTGCACCTGTCTGATTCTTGCTTTGGAAGCTTCCTCTCAGGGGTGTACTCCACCCTGTGAGGTGTGGGGTGTCAGACTGCCCCTAGTGGGGGATGTCTCCCAGTTAGGCTACTCAGGGGTCAGTGACCCACTTGAGCAGGTAGACTGCCCCTTCTCAGATCTCAACCTCAGTGTTGGGAGATCCACTGCTCTCTTCAAAGCTGTCAGACAGAGTCGTTCGCATCTGGACAGGCCTCTGCTGCTTTAGCTGAGCCCTGTCCCCAGAGGCGCAGTCTACAGAGACAGGCAGGTTTCCTTGAGCTGCTGTGAGCTCCACCCAGTTCCAGCTTCCCAGCGGCTTTAGTTACCTATGTAAGCCTCAGCGATGGCGGGCGCCCCTCCCCCAGCCTCGCTTCTGCCTTGCGGTTAGATTGCCGCAGACTGCTGTGTTAGCAAGGAGAGAGGCTCCGTGGGCATGGGACCCTCCCGGCCAGGTGTGGGATACAATCTCCGGTGTGCCGGTGTTACAGCGCAGTATTGGAGTGGGAGTTACCCGATTTTCCAGGTGTTGTGTGTCTCAGTTCCCCTGGCTAGGAAAAGGGACTCCCTTCCCCCTCGCGCTTCCCAGGTGAGGCGATGCCTCGCCCTGCTTCAGCTCTCGCTGGTCGGGCTGCAGCAGCTGACCAGCACCGATTGTCCGGCACTCCCGAGTGAGATGACCCCAGTACCTCAGTTGAAAATGCAGAAATCGCCGGTCTTCTGTGTCGCTCGCGCTGGGAGATGGAAACTGAAGCTGTTCCTATTCGGCCATCTTGCTCCGCCTCGTATGTTTGTATTTTAAACACTCAGCAAACAAAATACACTGATGAAAATGTTAGATTTATTTTTCAGCAAGGGAGTATGGCACACCCTAGAGAACCATAGGGCATCTCAAAGGTGGGGATTTAAGAAAGGTGCAGGGTTTGGGGCTAAACACAGGATGATCTTGGCAGAGATGGTGAGAATTTATAAACTAGGTGGGTTGCTCTTCTGGAATCTATGTGGCTGAATGAGCTGGTTTTAATAAGAGTTCAAGCTAAGAGTTCAAGCTTAGATCATTGTCCTGCATGTTATGATTCGGTGCAGTTTATTTGTGAAGCACAGTACAGTTTTGCAAGGTGTGGTTTTTACTTCAACTATTAATTTCCCCATCTTGACCAGCTGCCGACAAAATTATTCATATATTTATTTTTAAAACAGCTTTATTGAGGTGTAATTGATGTATTAAAAAGTGCACATTTTTATTGTATACAATTTGATGGATTTCAACATATACATTCACCCACCAATAACCACAATCAAAGTAATAGAAGTGGTATTGCCCGATCACACGGTAGTTATATTTTTAATTTTTTGAGGAATCTCCATACTGTTTTCTAGCATTCACACCATTTTACATTCTCATCAACAATGTACAAGGATTCTAACTTCTCCGTGTTCTTATCACATTTATTATCTTTTAAAATTATAGCCATCCTAACAGGAGTGAGGTATTATGTCATTGTGGTTTTGATTTGCATTTCTCTGATTATTGGTGATGTTGAGCACTGTTCAGCATATTTTCAAATATATTAAAAATTCACAGTAATGAAAATAGTAGAATACTGGTGTAAGGACAAAGGTATAGACCAATGGAACAGAATAGAGAGCACAGAAATAAATTTGGGCATAGACAGTCATCTCATCTTCTAAAAGGATGTCAAGAATACATACAGAAAAAGGACAGTCTGTCTCTTCAACAAATGGTGTTGGGAAAGCTGGATATAGACAACTGGGATTACATCAGACTAAAACTGTGGTATATACCTGTTAGCCTTTAGTACATTTTCTTCAGAAAAATATCCATTCAAGTTATTTGCCCACTTTTTAAAAATTAAGTTTTGTTTTTGTTTTTTGCTATGGGGTTGTAGGAATTTCTTATATATGTTGAATATTAGCCTGTTATCTGATATATAGTCTGCAAATATTTCCACGAGTCCAGATTGCCTTTTCATTCTGTTGATTGTTTTCTTTGCTTGCCAGAAGTTCTTTAGTTTGATCTAGTCTTACTTCTCTATTTTTGCTTTTGTTTCCTGTGCTTTTAGTGTCATATTCAAAAACTCATTGCCAAGACCAATGTCAAGAAGATTTTCCCCTCTGTTTTTTTCTAGCAGTTTTGTAGTTTTAGGTTTTACTTTTAAGCCTTTAATCCATTTCAAACTGATTTTTCTTTATGGTGTAAGATACAGGTCCAGTTTCTTTCTTTTGCATGTGGATGTCCATTTTTTCCAGTACCATTTGTTGAAAAACCTATCCTTTTTCTATTGTGTATTCTTGACACTTGTGTCGAAGATCAACTGTCTGCATATGTGTGAGTTTATTTTTAGACTCCCTATTCTGTTTCATTGGTCTGTATGTGTATTTTTATGCTAGTTCCACACTGCTTTAATTACTGTCGATTTGTAATAAATTTTGAAATCACGAAGTGTTATGCCTCCATCTTTGTTCTTCTTTCTCAGATTGCCTTGGCAATTTTGGGTGTTTTGTGCTAAGCTCTTGGCTTGAATTTGTGGACCATCCATAAGATGCAACCCTGTGATAACCACATTTTCTAGTTTCTGTATTTAAAGTTTTGACATCTGTGGGCTTTGCTGACCCTAGAGAGACTGACCCTCCCAGGGCTAGCCAGTTCTTAAAGACACTAACGGATCCTCCTGCAGGTAAAATGCAAGCCAACCAATTTAGAGCCCATACACCAACCACTTTCCTGAGTGGCTGCCACACTCTGGGTCACCTTCTACCTGCCCTAATCACTGCTAGTCCAGGAACCAGAAAGTAAGAACGATCCCTCTGCCCTAGAGCCCACTGAAATTATTCAAACTAGCCAATACTAAATCTGCTTGCCCTGCTAGTTCTAGTTTACTCTTGCTCTGAACATTTACTGCAGTTCTTTGCATCCATGACTGCAATTGGCACCACTTGGAGGTAGGGAGAGGCTTTAAAAAACATTCATATTCAGCCTCAACTCAAGACTTACTAAATCAGAGTCTCTGGTGATGTTGAAACACTCTTTGGCCCCCTCCCTTGTTTGGGAATTTGGCCTTTAAGATTATTGATTACAAATCAGTCAATTTTTTAATATTGCTTTAAAATATATTAAACATTTCTTCAGAATTTTAAGTTGTGTTCATCACGTCTCTCTTTGAATGGATTATTCAGAGTAGTCTACCACATTTCCCAAATCCTCAGCCTGAGTTACTGCCAAGACTCATGTCTCTGCATTCTACCTCTTGCTTCTATTCTCAAATCCATCTAGCAGTACTGCCGTGGCAGGCAGTCCCAGCATGCTGCTGTGTCCTCTGTCAAGGGTCTTTCTCCTTTTCTGACTCAGGTTTTACTCCCAGCTGTGAAAGCCTGCCTGTTTTGCCCAAGCACAACTTGGAAATTCAGAGGAGCTAAAGTCCCCTGGGCAATTCTCAACCAATTGAAACTGTGGGCTGCTGAATAAATACTCCACATTGTCCCACAAAGAGACAATTAGGAAATATATTCTATATAACTCTCCAGAATATCCACTTTGGGGACTGATCTCCAGTTGCCCACAAGGGTAACCAACTCATTAATTCACCCATTTGGCTTTTTCATCGTCCCTGTCTTACTCTTGTGTTCCCTATTCCTTCATCATTTCCCAAAGGAACTATAGACATCCAAGTCTCTTTTCGTTGAAGGGAGAAATCAAATAGAAACACATTATCCCCATGGGAACTTAAGACCTTACCATTTCTCTTCTCATTTCAATTAATCTTTAAAGAATCTCCATCAAAGCCACTGTTTACATTAGAAAATGCCTGTATTATAACAAATTATTATGAATTTCTATAAATTCTGTATTAACATCAATACATTTCTATAAATTTTACATTGATATCCACAAATCACTTTGCATAGGAAAATTCATGTTACCAAATGAATTACCAAATCGTACCACATGATGGCAGTGCCTGTAAGCGCTTATCTTTTCGGTATACACTTGTGATACGTCCATGGTAATTGTGCCGTTCCTTAATCTATGCTTGGGGTGAACAGGCCAAGTCTAGCCAATGCAAGCAGAAATATCCCTGCAAAGTCTACATTTATAGCCTTCATCATTGCCACCCACTAGCTTTAGTCATCATGACGTACATCCACACGTTAGGCTTCCTTGTTCACTCACGGTGGGCAGGTGCCCCCTAGCCAAACCAGGTTCTTCCTCATTACTACTGATTATGTTCCATCACCACTTCTTTCTCTATGGCTTATCTAGGAGGAGCTATGGGGAGTGCTATGTTTTGGGAGATAGACAATTAGTTGAGCAGACACATCAATGCATTGCCCAGGAACCAAGGTAGAAATTCCCTTCTCTGATATCAGGTAGATGTTAGTAAACACATTCTTTTTTGGTATCTCTGCTCCAGTGAGGATTTTTACTACAAATCACCTTAGAAGCAGACACTCAGACTGGGAGTCTGAAACTGGTCCACCAACTTGTAAGACAATGATACCTCAGGAGGTAGTAATCCTGTTCGTGTTGCATTACACTTACCTAATCCAGACGTCAGCAAACTGTGGTCAATAGGCCAAATTTATCCCAATGGCTACTTTAGTAAATAAAGTTTTATTCAGAACACAGCCACATACACTTGTTAGATGTTGTCTATGGATGCTCTAGTTGTGACAGAAAGCTATGGTATGCAAATCCTAAAATATTACTATTTGATGCTCTTTTTTTTAAAGATAAAGTCTCGCTATATTGCCCACGCTGGAGTGCAGCAGCTATTCACAAGTGCAATTATAGCACACTATAGCTTCCATGTCCAGGCCTCAAAGGATCATCCTGCCTCAGCCTTTGGAGTCGCTGCAACTACAGATGTGACTCAATAGGCCTGGTTATTTTGCCTTTTATGGAAAAGTTTGCACAGATAAGGACTATGGTAGGGTAAGTGGAGAATAGAAGGAAGGAGGAGAACTCCCTCTGTCCTCACAAAGCCCAGCTTCCTCAGGCATTTCCCTACTTCACCTATCATTTTCCTATTACTCACTTTATTCGTTTCTTTCCTCCACAAACAGGTCCATGCAATCACTTTATTTTCTGACTAAGTAAATTCCTTTGAAACTGGGCCAATTTGCTAATTTCTGTAGAAGGGGGATATCTATGTTAAAATACTGTCTGTGTGCTAGAGATGTGCAAGAGTTCGAGCAAAATGCTAATGAGCATCTTTAGATAATGCAATTAATTAAGAATTAGTCATTTTTATCTGTAATTATCCTTATTTTCTAATTATTTTATTACAAAATGTACATAATATTAGAATGGAGACTGGGCCTGCAAAATCCCTGAGCAAACAAAACCACCCAGGCCTTAAAACTAACCTTAACGTTGCTTCTACTAGAAACATAAGTAAAAAATAACAGGTCATTTCTGGTTAATGCTTATGTTAGAAACAAAGCTTAAACTCAGCCCACTGAAGACATTAAAACTTGCTTTTCTGGCCTACTGGAAGTTTAAAGCAAAGACACTTAAAAAAAAAGCTGGTTTTGATCTTCATACTGTTTTTTAAAAGCAGAAGATGAAATTCCCATGTGAAAGATATTCTCTCTATACTAGAAGGAAAGGCAACATCTTTAGCCCCATGGATGAGAAGTTGAAACAAACAGAATTCTGTACAGACATTGTAAATAGCTTTTATCTTTTAAGCTTCCCCAAATATTAATAATTTAGCCATTTCTAGTTAGAAATAGAGCTATTTCTGACTGCTCTTTGTCCAATCCACTATATAAGTAACTAACTACAGGGGCTTCTTTGAGTCTCCATTTCTTTTTTTTTTTTTTTTTTTTTTGAGATGGAGTCTCGCTCTGTCGCCCAGGCTGGAGTGCAGTGGCCGGATCTCAGCTCACTGCAAGCTCCGCCTCCCGGGTTTATGCCATTCTCCTGCCTCAGCCTCCGAGTAGCTGGGACTACAGGCGCCCGCCACCTCGTCCGGCTAGCTTTTTTTGTATTTTTTAGTAGAGACGGGGTTTCACCTTGTTAGCCAGGATGGTCTCGATCTCCTGGCCTCGTGATCCGCCCGTCTCGGCCTCCCAAAGTGCTGGGATTACAGGCTTGAGCCACCGCGCCTGGCCGAGTCTTCATTTCTTTATGAGGGCTCTCATGTCATATAAAACTCATTTTGTGCTTTTCTCCTGTTATATTAATTTAATTCCCGCACTGAGCTGGGATCTAAGAGGATAGACATGGGGGTTTTCTGCTTTTACTCAATCATAAACACCAACCTAAAATATGGCTGTTTGACTAGGGAATTTCCAACAAGGTAAATTTAAAAAAATGCAATTTTGTAACTGCCATTTTCTTTATTTTGCTTCCGTAACTGCTCTATAAATACTTGCCTCTGACACTTTGTCATTGTAAACACTAAACCCTTTGGGTTTAGTGGGTCCCAATTCACGAGTTTTTTCTCCCTCAAGTAAAATCTTCAAAAATGTAGGGCACCCCAAATTTATATTTACACATATATGTGTGTATATACATGTATGTATATGTGTGTGTGTATGTAAGAATACATACATACAGGCATTCCTCATTTTATTACAGTACACTTTACTGCACTTTACAGATACTTTATCTTTATACTGTATCTTATATGAACTGCATCCCTATGAGAGAGCAAACTTGAAAAATGTGTGCATTCTGGCTGTTCTTCCTACTGGCTTTCCCTCTCCTTGGGCCTCCATGTTCCCTGAGATACAACAATATTGAAATTAGGACAATTAATAATCCTACAATTACCCCTGTGTTCAAGTGAAAGGAAAAGTCACAAATCTCTTACTTTAAACCAAAAGCTAGAAATGATTACACTTACTGAGGAAGGCATGCTGAAAGCTGATACAGGCCTCATGTGCCAGTTAGCCAAGTTACGAATGCAAAAGAAAAATTATTGAAGGAAATTAAAAGCGCAGCTTCGATGATCACAGGAATGATGAGAAAGTGAAATAGCCTAACTACTAATACAGAGAGTGTTTTAGTGGTCTTGATAGATCAAACCAGCCACAACATTCTCCTAAGCCAAACTCTAAGCCAGAGCAAGATCATTGCTTTCTTCAATTCTATGAAGGCTGAGAGAGATGGCAAAGATGCAGAAGAAAAGCTGGAAACTAGCAGAGGTTGGTTCATGAGGTTTAAGGAAAGAAGCTGTCTCCAATAACATAAAAGTACAAGTAAAGCAGCAAGTGCTGATGCAGAAGCTGCAGCAAGTTATCCACAAGATCTAGCTAAGATAATTAATTAAGGTGGTTACCCTAAGCAACAGATTTCCAATGTAGATGGAACAGCCTTTTATTGGAAGAAGATGCCATCTAGGGCTTCCATAACTAAAGAAGAGAAGTCAATGCCTGACTTCAAAGCTTCAAAGGTCAAACTGACTCTCTTGTTAGTGGCTAATGCAGTTTGTACCTTTAGGTTGAATTCAATGTTCAACCCTTAAACTCTAGGGCCCTTAAAAATATGTAAATGTACTCTGCTTGTGCTCTATAAATGAAACAACAAAGCCTGGATGACAGCACATTTGTGTATAACACGGTGTGATGAATATTGTAAGCCCTACTGTTAAGAGCTACTATTCAGAAAGAAACTTTCAAAATATTAACAATACACCTGATAATTCCAGAGCTCTGATAGACATATACAAGGCGATTAACATTGTTTTCATATCTGCTAATACAACATCCATTCTGTAGCCCATGGATCAAGGAATAATTTCAAGTTGCAATTCTTATTATTTGAGAAATACATTTTGTCAGGCTATAGCTACACCAGATAATGATTCCTCTGCCAGATCTGGGCAAATTTATTTGAAAACCTTCTGAAAAAAAAATTACCTTTCTAGATGTCATTAAGAACATTCGTGATTCATGGGAGGATGTCAAAATATCAACGTTAATGGGAACTGGGAAAAGGTTGAGTCCAGCCCCCATAGGTGCCTTTAAGAGGTTCAAGACATCAATAGAGGAAGTAACTGGAGATACGGTGGAAATAGCAAGAGAACTAGAATTGGAAGTGGAGCCTGAAGAAGTGGTTAAATTGCTGGAATCTCATGAGACAAATTGAATGGATGAGGAGATGCTTCATAGAGATAAGCAAAGAAATGGTTTCTTGAGATGGAATCTACTCATGGCGAAGATGCTGTGAACGTTGTTGAAATGACAACAGAGGATTTAGAATATTACATCAACTTAATTGATAAAGCAGGGACAGGATTTGAGAGGACTGACTCCAGTTTTGAAACAACTGGGTAAAATGAGATCAAATAGCATCTCACGGTACAGATGAATCTTTTGCGAAAGGAAGAGTCAATCAATACATTAAACTTCACCGTCATCTTACGTTAAGAAATTGCCAACAGTCACCCTAACTTTCAGCGACTATCACCCTGATCAGTCAGCAGCCATTGAATTAAGGCAAAACTCTCCACCAGCACAAAGATTACCACTTGCTGAAGGCTCAGATGATCATTAGCATTTTTCAGCGATAAAATCTTTTAAAATTAAGGATCGTAATTTTATTTTCAGACATAATGCTATTGCACACTTACTAAACTTAGACTACAGAATAGTGTAAGCATAAGTTCTGGAAAACCAAAACTTTGGTGTGACTCACTTTATTGCAACATTTACTTTACTGCCGTGGTCTTGAACCAAATCTACAATCTCTTTGAAGTATACCTGTGTCTGTGTATTTGCAAGTGAGCGAACATATTTAAAACATTGAAAGCTACTTGTTAACAAAAGAACCCAAGAATCCCCACTAAGAGAAAAATGCTTACAATATTCTTGGTTTCTGAAGGTTTGTTTATTGTTTCTAATATGGGTTTTCTATTTTTCTTGTGTGCCATGGAAACTAAAGCTAACTGGGAGAGGTATCAAGAAGAAAGCCCAGGAAGACTTCCAAGGTGGGGAAGACAGAAGAAAGCTGGCAGGACTGTGCTTGCTAAGGTGTGACTGTGCAGCATCTGTGGCTTTTTCTGACCTCTTCTCACCCCTGCACCCAACACCCATCCTCAAATTCAGATCAGGGCCGGGCGTGGTGGCTTACGCCTGTAATCTCAGCACTTTGGGAGGCCAAGGTGCGCGGATCACGAGGTCAAGAGCTCAAGACCATCCTGGCTAACACAGTGAAACCCTGTCTTTACTAAAAACAAAAAATTAGCCAGGTGTGGTGGCGGGCGCCTGTAGTCCCAGCTACTCGGGGGGAGGCTGAGGCAGGAGAATGGCATGAACCTGGGAGGAGGAGCTTGCACTAAGCCGAGATCGCAGCCTGTACTCCAGCCTGGGCGACAGAGTGAGACTCTGTCTCACAACAACAACAACAACAAAATTGAGATGTGCCTCTGCTAATTTGTAACAACTGCATGAATTGCTTTTACTTTCAATTTCAGCTTTATTGTACCATCCCATTTGTGGAAATGACTAGCTTCCTCAGCTCACTCTCTTTTTTTCCTTTATAAAGGAGGGACACAAAAGAAAAGAGGAAGGAGGAACGAGAGCAAGGGGCTAGTGAAAGGCGACTGAAAACTCAAAACTTGGACCTGTGGTGCTGAAGAGCAGGTATGTTTGCTTTCTTTTACACGCAACTTGGTCCAACTCAAGACTCGCTTTCTGATTCAGAGTGGCAGCTGAGGAATGGGCAGGAAGAGCAGGGGGCCTGCTGCCTGGCCTGCAGGAATCTGTGACTGGCTTTAGTTCTGGGGAAGCTCAGCTTCTCCCCTTCAACCAGTGACAGCCACGAGGTCACAGCCAGGCGCACCGTGTCCCCCTGGATGTGCTCCTCCCTGATCATCAACTCAGGACAGCAGTGAGTGGCCTGGAATGAGCCCTGGTGGGCGCCTGCCTGGCTGTCTCTCTCACGTCCTGCGGCAGGCCCAGAAATGCAGAGAACAAGGAGCTTCCAGGCAATTATAACCTGAAGGGAGAGTTTCTTTTCTATTTTTCTAGTGGTCACACTTAGGAAAGGTTCAGAGTAAGAGCTCTATAAGTCTCTATGTAGAAATAAAAGCTAGTCCCTACATTGCTTGTCTTTATGACTTAAAAATAATTACATAGTCTCTCTCTCTCTCTCTCACTCTCTGTGTGTGTGTGTGTGTGTGTGTGTGTGTGTGTGTGTGTGGTGTTAGTTTCCCACAGGATCATCAGAGTTACTTGTAGCTCTTGATAAACAGATAGATCCTTAGGCCTGGGAATCTGGGTTTCAATCCCCTCAGGTGATTCTTATGTAAATCAGAGTTTGAAAACCAGGCCTGACTAGGATTGAACAGCTGTATTTCATTTAGTAGAAGTTAAAAGTTCTCTGTCTCCTCACAGCTAAGAAACCAGAGACCTGATTTATATAAAGTTTGCAGGAGCAGCCACATCTTCCTAGAGCTTCCTTTATTGCTCACTTTAAAGAAGGGACTGTACAGTTGCAGTAACTGTAATGTGATGAAGACGTTACAATGCATTTCATCGTAGAAATCAGGGCCTTATGTTTGATCTCCATTCTCCTTCCTCCCCTCAGTGAAGAACCACACAAGAGCAGGTTGTACAGCAACAGCGTGCTTAAACTTTACTATTTTGCTCTGATGAAAAATTTATCTGTAGTTTTGGTTTCTTAGTAATTTACAGTTTGCATATTTTGTTGAACTGTACAAGCTAATGGACCAATGTAATTATGTAGCTTAACCTCCATTTAATTCAACTTTTACTAAAATCCTATTTTGTGCTGTATGCCATGTTAAGATATAAGCTTGTAATGTCTCATTTTATTACTAAAACACCCTCTGGGTTAGATGTATGATTTAACTCACAGACCCCTATAATTAACAGGCTCATCTAGGTGATGCTCCTTGGTCAAGGCCATATAAGTAGTGAAAGATAGAGCTGGTATTTTTGATGACATTAGAAGCATCTTGAATATTTGACATATAAATACAAAAGTGAGTATTTGAAGCATTTGAAGACAATATTATGTTTACATATTCTGATTATAAAGAAATACAAATATCAAAGAAAATCATTTTAATATAATGGCAATAAAAATGTGCCAGGAGATCTACAGAATAATTGTATTTTCAGTACTAAATTTATGGAATTAAACTTCACCTCTCAAAAACTTACAATGAAATCCCGTATGCCTTTCACCTCAATTCACTCAACAGTGACACTGACATTATCTCTCAAAAGGAAATCTCTCTAACTTATCTATGTATAGAGAGATAAACCTCTCTCTCTTTATATATCTCTAATTTATCTCTCTGTATAATATGCAATGTTATATGTATTGTTATTCTAATTCTTTTTTTTTTTTCTCATCTGTAGGAGTAACTCACTGAGAACCTCACCCTTCTAGGCTAAGTGCTTCAGCCTGTGTTTTAATTCTTTAGCTCTAGACATGTTTCTGCTTCCCTTTTGAAAAAGGTAGCCTCCATTCTCTAAAAGGTTCTCATCCCACATTGCTTCTTCCCCTTCTCCCTCCAATTTCTATCCCTCTTCTAAACCTGTAGATAAAAGATGAGCACATACAGTCACATTGACAAATTAGAGAGCATGTGTCAGTGTATGATAATCATTAAAAAGTTACTGCAGGTTACTGATCAAAGAACATATAGGATAACCACTGTCTTTGATTGTCAGTTTGTCAAGGATTTGGCGTTTACGTTTTTTGTTTTGTGGTGAAATATGCCTAATAAAATTAATAAATTTTACAATTTTAAGAGTATACTTCAGTGACACTAATATGTTCGCATTGTTGTGCAACTGTCTCCAGAATCTATTCATTATTGTAAACTGAGTCTCTCTACCTTTAAACAATGATTTGCCCTTCCTTCCTCCCTCAGCCCATGGTAATTATGCTTCTACTTTTCGTCTCAATGTATTTGACTATTCTAGTACCTCATCCAAGTGGAATCATTTAACATTTGTTCTTTTATGTCTGGCTTATTGCACTTGGCATAATGTCTTCAAGACTGATCCATATTGTAGCATGTGTCATAATTTCAGACATTTTTATGGATGAAGAATATTCCCCTGTAGGTATATACTACATTTCGTTGATATCATCTGTTAATGGACATAAGGGTTGTTTTCATCTTTTAGCTGTTATAATGCTGCCATGACCATTGGTGTGCAATTATCTGTTTGAGTCCCTGCCTTCAATTTTTTTGGTGTATATACACAGAAATAAAATATATATTTTTAATAATTTTTTATTATACTTTAAGATCTAAGGTACATGTACAGAACGTGTAGGTTTGATACATAGGTATACATGTGCCATGTTGGTTTGCTGCACCCATCAATTCATCATTTATATTAGGTATTTCTCCTAATGCTATCCTTCCCCCAAACCTCCACCCCCTGATAGGTCCCACTGTGTGATGTTCTCTGCCCTGTGTCCAAGTGTTCTCATTGTTCAATTCTCAAGTATGAGTGCGAACATGCAGTGCTTGGTTTTCTGTCCTTGTGATAATTTGCTGAGAATGATGGTTTCCAGCTTCATCCATGTCCCTACAAAGGACATGAACTCATCCCTTTTTATGGCTGCATAGTATTCCATGGTATACATGTGCCACATTTTCTTAATCCAGTCTATCATTGATGGACATCTGAGTTGGTTCCAAGTCTTTGCTATTGTGAATAGTGCCACAACAAACATATGTGTGCATGTGTCTTTATAGTAGCATGATTTATAATCCTTTGGGTATATACCCAGTAATGAGATTGCTGGGTCAAATGGTAATTCTAGTTGTAGATCCTTGAGGAATTGCCACACTGTCTTCCACAATGGTTGAACTAATTTACACTCCCACAAACAGTGTAAAAGCAGTCCTGTTCCTCCACATCCTCTCCACCATCTGTTGTTTCCTGACTTTTTGATGATGGCCATTCTAACTGGGTGTGAGATGGTATCTCATTGTGGTTTTGATTTGCATTTCTCTGATGACCAGTGACGATGAGCATTTTTTTCACGTATCTGTTGGCTGCATGGATGTCTTCTTTTGCGAATTGTCTGTTCATATCCTTTGCCCTCTTTTTGATGGGGTTGTTTGTGTTTTTTTCTCATCAATTTGTTTGAGTTCTTTGTAGATGTTGGATGTTAGCCCTTTGTCAGATGGGTAGATTGCAAAAATTTTCTACCATTCTGTAGGTTGCCTGTTCACCCTGATGGTAGTTTCTTTCACTGTGCAGGAGCTCTTTAGTTTAATTAGATCCCACTTATCAATTTTGACTTTTGTTGCCATTGCTTTTGGTGTTTTAGTCATGAAGTCCTTGCCTATGCCTATGTCCTGAATGGTATTGCCTAGGTTTTCTTCTAGGGTTTTTGTGGTTTTAGGGCTAAATTTAAGTCTTTAATCCATCTTGAATTAATTTTTGTATAAGGTGTAAGGAAGGGATCCAGTATCAGCTTTCTACATATGGCTAACCAGTTTTCCCAGCAACATTTATTAAATTGGGTTCTTGTTTTTGTCAGGTTTCTCAAAGATCAGGTGGTTTAGATGTGTGGTGTTATTTCTAAGACCTCTGTTCTGCTCCATTGGTCTATATCTCTGTTTTGGTACCAGTACCATGCTGTTTTGGTTAATGTAGCCTTGTAGTATAATTTGAAGTCAGGTAGCATGATGCCTCCAGCTTTGTTCTTTTGGCTTAGGATTGTCTTGGCAACGTGGGCTCTTTTTTGGTTCCATATGAACTTTAAAGTAGTTTTTTCCAATTCTGTGAAGAAAGCCATTGGTAGCTTGATGGGAATGGCATTGAATCTATAAATTACCTTGGGCAGTATGGCCATTTTCATGATATTGATTCTTCCTCTCCATGAATATGGAATATTCTGCCATTTGTTTGTGTCCTCTTTTATTTCATTGAGCAGTGGTTTGTAGTTCTCCTTGAAGAGTTCCTTCACATCCGTTGTAAGTTGTATTCCTATTTTATTATCTTTGTAGCAATTGTGAATGGGAGTTCACTCATGATTTGACTCTCTGTTTGTTAATAGTGTATAGGAATGCTTGTGATTTTTGTACATTGATTTTGTATCATGAGACTTTGCTTAAGTTGCTTATCAGCTTAAGGAGATTTTGGACTGAGACAATGGGGTTTTCTAAATATACAATCATGTCATCTACAAACAGGGACTATTTAACTTCCTCTTTTCCTAATTGAATACCCTTTATTTCTTTCTCTTGCCTGATTGACCTGGCCAGAACTTCCAACACTATGTTGAATAGGAGTGGTGAGAGAGTGCATCCCTGTCTTGTGCCGGTTTTCAAAGGGAATGCTTCTGGTTTTTGCCCATTCAGTATGATATTGGCTGTGGGTTTGTCATAAATAGATCTTATTATTTTGAGGTACGTTCCATCAATACCTAGTTTATTCAGAGTTTTTAGCATGAAGGGCTGTTGAAGTTTGTCGAAGGCCTTTTGTGCCTCTATTGAGATAATCATGTGGTTTTTGTCCTTGGTTCTGTTTATGTGATGGATTACGTTTATTGATTTGTGAATGTTGAACCAGCCTTGTCTCCCGGGGATGAAGCCAACTTGATCATGGTGGATAAGCTTTTTGATGTGCTGCTGGATCCGGTTTGCCAGTATTTTATTGAGGATTTTCACGTTGATGTTCATCAGGGATATTGGTCTAAAATTCTCTTTTGTGGTTGTGTCTCTGCCAGGCTTTGGTATCAGGATGATGTTGGCCTCATAAAATGAGTTAGGGAGGATTCCCTCTTTTTCTATTGATTGGAATAGTTTCAGAAGGAATGGTACCAGCTCCTCCTTGTACCTCTAGTAGAATTTAGCTGTGAATCCATCTGGTCCTGGACTTTTTTTGGTTGGTAGGCTATTAATTATTGCCTCAATTTCAGAGCCTGCTGTTGGTCTATTCAGGGATTCAGCTTCTTCCTGGTTTAGTCTTGGGAGAGTGTAAGTGTCCAGGAAATTATGCATTTTTTCTAGATTTTCTAGTTGATTTGCGTAGAGGTGTTTATAGTATTCTCTGATGGTAGTTTGCATTTCTGTGGGGTTGGTGGTGATATCCCCTTTATCATTTTTTATTGCGTCTATTTGATTCTTCTCTCTTTTCTTCTTTATTAGTCTTGCTAGCTGTCTGTCAATTTTGTTGATCTTTTCAAAAAACCAATTCCTGGATTCATTGATTTTTTGGAGGGTTTTTTGTGTCTCTATCTCCTTCAGTTCTACTCTGATCTTAGTTACTTCTTGCCTTCTGCTAGGTTTTGAATGTGTTTGCTCTTGCTTCTCTAGTTCTTTTAATTGTGATGTTAGAGTATCAATTTTAGATCTTTCCAGCTTTCTCTTGTGGGCATTTAGTGCTATAAATTTGCCTCTACACACTGCTTTAAATGTGTCCCAGAGATTCTGGTATGTTGTGTCTTTGATCTCATTGGTTTCAAAGAACATCTTTATTTCTGCCTTCATTTCGTTATGTACCCCGTAGTCATTCAG
Source organism: Piliocolobus tephrosceles (assembly GCF_002776525.5). Lineage (NCBI taxonomy): Eukaryota > Metazoa > Chordata > Mammalia > Primates > Cercopithecidae > Piliocolobus > Piliocolobus tephrosceles. The sequence continues at coordinate 204,199 of NC_045434.1, read as the reverse complement.
GAGCAACTTGTTCAGTTTCCATGTAATTGTGTGGTTTTGAGTGAGTTTCTTAATCTTCAGTTCTAATTTGATTACACTGTGGTCTGAGAGATCACTTGTTGTGATTTCTGTTCTTTTACATTTGCTGAGGAGTGCTTTACTTCCAATTATGTGGTCAATTTTAGAATAAGTGTGATGTGGTGCTGAGAAGAATGTATATTCTGTTGATTTGGGGTGGAGAGTTCTGTAGATGTCTATTAGGTCTGCTTGTTTCAGAGCTGAGTTCAGGTCCTGGGTATCCTTGTTTACTTCCTGTTTCATTGATCTGTCTACAATTGACAGTGGAGTGTTAAAGTCTCCCATTATTATTGTGTGGGAGTCTAAGTCTCTTTGTACATTTCTAAGGACTTGCTGTATGAATCTGTGTGCTCCTATATTGGGTGCATATATGTTTAGGATAGTTAGCTCTTCTTGTTGAATTGATCCCTTTACCATTACGTAATGGCCTTCTTTGTCTTTTTTTGATCTTTGTTGGTTTAAAGTCTGTTTTATCAGAGACTAGGATTGCAACCCCTGCATTTACTTGGTAGATCTTTGTTCATCCCTTTATTTTGAGCCTATGTGTGTCTCTGCATGTGAGATGGGTCTCCTGAATACAGTACACTGATGGGTCTTGACTCTTTATCCAAGAGTCAAGTCTGTGTCTTTCAATTGGGGCATTTAGCCCATTTACATTTAAGTTCAATATTGTTATGTGTGAATTTGATCCCATCATTATGATGTTAACTGGTTATTTTGCCCATTAATTGGTGTAGTTTCTTCCTAGCATCAATGGTCTTTACAATTTGGCCTGTTTTTGCAGTGACTGGTACCGGTTATTTCTTTCCAAGTTTAGTACTTCTTTCAGGAGCTCTTGTAAAACAGGCCTGGTGGTGACAAAATCTCTAAGCATTTGCTTGTTTGTAAAGGATTTTATTTCTCCTTCACTTATGAAGCTTAGTTTGGCTGGATATGAAATTCTGGGTTTAAAATTCTTTTCTTTAAGAATGTTGAATATTGGCCCCCACTCTCTTCTGGCTTGTTGGATTTCTGCCAAGAGTTCTGTTGTTAGTCTGATGGGCTTCCCTTTGTGGGTAACCATCCTTTCTCTCTGGCTGCCCTTAACACTTTTTTCTTCCTTTCAATTTTGGTGAACCTGACAATTATGTGTCTCGGGGTTGTTCTTGTCGAGAAATATCTTTGCGGTGTTCTCTGTATTTCCTCAATTTGAGTGTTGGCCTGTCTTCCTATGTTGGGGAAGTTTGCCTGGATAATATCCTGAAGAGTGTTTTCCAACTTGGTTCCATTCTCCCCATCACTTTCAGGTACACCAATCAAACGTAGATTTGGTCTTTTCACATTTTTCCATATTTCTTGGAGGCTTTGTTCATTTCTTTTTACTCTTTTTTCTCTAACCTTTTCTCACTTTATTTCATTAATTTGATCTTCAATCACTGATACCCTTTCTTCCACTTGATCAAATTGTCAATTGAGGCTTATGCATGTATCACGAAGTTCTCGTGCCATGGTTTTCAGCTCCATGAGGTCATTTGAGATCTTCTCTACACTGTTTATTCTGGTTAGCCATTCATCTAATCCTTTTCAAGGTTTTTAGCTTCCTTGCAATGGGTTTCAACATCCTCCTTTAGCTCAGAGAAGTTTCTTATTATTGACTTTCTGAAGCCTACTTCTGCCAACTCGTCAAAGTCATTCTCCATCCAGGTTTGTTCCCTTGCTGACGAGGAGCTGTGATCCTTCGGAGGAGAAGAGTTGCTCTGATTTGAGAATTTTCAGCTTTTCTGCTCTGGTTTCTCCCCATCTTTGTTGTTTTGTCTACCTTTGGTCTTTGATGTTGGTGACCTACAGGTGGGGTTTTGGTGTAGATGACCTTTTTGTTGATGTTAATGATATTCCTTTCTGTTTGTTAGTTTTCCTTCTACCAGTCTGGTTGCTCAGCTGCAGGTCTGTTGGAGTTTGCTGGAGGTCCACTCCAAACCCTGTTTGCCTGGGTATCACCAGTGAAGGCTGCAGAACAGCATATATTGCAGAACAGCAAATATTTCTGCCTGATCTTTCTTTGGGAAGGTTTGTCCCAGAGGGCAGCTGCCTATATGAGGTGTCTCTCAGCCTCTACTGGGAGATGTCTCCCAGTTAGGTTACATGGGGTTCAGGGACCCACTTGAGGAGGCAGTCTGTACGTTCTCAGAGCTCAAACACTGTGCTGGGAGAACCACTGCTCTCTTCGGAGCTGTCAGACAGGGATATTTACATCTGCATAGGTTGCCTGCCGCCTTTTGTTCAGCTATGCCCTACCCACAGAGGTGGAGTTTAGAGGCAGTAGGCCTTGTTGAGTTGCAGTGGGCTCCTCCCAGTTCCAGCTTCTCTGGCCACTTTGTTTACCTACTGAAGCCTCAGCAATGGCGGACGCCCCTTCCCCAGTCAGGCTGTGGTCTCACAGATGGATCTCAGACTGCTGCACTAGCAGTGAGCAAGGCTGTATGTGTGTGGTAGTCACTGAGCCAGGCACGGGAGAGAGTCACCTTGTCTGCTGGTTGCTAAGACCTTGGGAAAAGCACAGTATTTGCATGGTAGTGTCCCATTTTTCCAGGAAGTCTGTCATGGCTTCCCTTGGTTAGGAAAGGGAAATCCCCCAACACCTTGTGCTTCCCCGGTGAGGCAACACCCCGTCCTGCTTTGGCTCACCCTCCATGGGCTGCACCCACTGTCCAAGTAGTCCCAATAGGATGAGCCAGGTACCTCAGTTGGAAATGCAGAAGTCACCCCTCTTCTGCATTGATCATGCTGGAGGCTGCAGACTGGAGCTGTTCCTATTTGGCCATCTTGGAATTACCCCAATCAGAAATGAAATATTTTGATGTTAATTCTATGTTTCATCTTTTTTTAGGAACCACCATATTTTTTTTTTTTTTTTTTTTTAGAGACGGAGTCTCGCTCTGTCGCTCAGGCTGGAGGAGTGCAGTGGTGTGATCTCGGCTCACTGCAAGCTCTGCCTCCTGGGTTCATGCCATTCTCCTGCCTCAGCCTCCCGAGTAGCTGGGACTACAGGTGCCTGCCACCACACCTGGCTAATTTTTTGTATTTTTAGTAGAGACGGGGTTTCACCATGTTAGCCAGGATGGTCTTCATCTCCTGACCTCGTGATCCACCCGCCTCGGCCTCCTAAAGTGCTGGGATTACAGGCATGAGCCACTGCGCCGGGCCACCACCATACTTTTATTCTTAGTGGCAATACCATTCATATTTCTACTAGCTATGGACAAAGATTCCAATTTCTCCACATCCTAGCTAACACTTGTTTTCTGCTTAATTTTTTTTTTTTGAAAATATTCGTCATTTTAATGGGTGGTTGTGGAGTGGTACCTCACTGTGGTTTTGATTTACATTTCCCCAGTGATAACTAATGTTGCACATGTTTTCATATGTGTATTAAGGTCATTTATAGGTCCTCCTGGGAGAAATGTTCATTTCAGGGCATTTTCAATTGGGATTTTGTCGCTGTTGAGTTGTAAGAGTTCTTCATGTAGTCTATCAGATATATGGTTTGCAAATATTTTCTCCCATTCCATGGGTTGCCTTTTTACTACACTGACAGTGCTCGTTGATGCACAAAAATTTTTAATTTTGATTAAGTGTGGTGTATCTATTTTTTTTTTTTTTTTCAGTTTTCTGTGGTTTTGGTATCATGCACAAGAAATCATTGATACTGGAAATCTGAGTAAGGCAGAACATATACTAGAAAGGACAGCCCCCAGTCAGAATAGCAGGTTATAAATAAAGTCTGTTCTACTCCCTTCAGTTCAGGGAAGGGAAGTGGAAACTGGACTGCCACCTCCTCCAGACCACAACCATGGCCTTGAGGTGAGTGGATAGGGAAAGGGCAAATCAAACACCTTGGAATTTCCTACTATTTTGAAGGTGCCCTTTTTTTTTTCTACTGGACATTTTCTTGGGTGCTGTAGACCTTTGACTGTTTTCTAGAGCTTCTATAAGATAATTTTAGTCATTTTTTCAGTTGTTTTTTGATGTCTCCAAGAGAGAAGAAGGACTTGGAACTTCTTAGTCTGCCATTTTGCGCAATTGTCTGGGTTTGTAATCCTGGCTCTATGACTTATGCACTCAGCCTTTGTGAGACTCATTTATCTCATTTACATATATAGGGATAAAATAATCTCTAACTTGCAGGTTCTTATAAGTGTCAGTGAGGTCAGATATTTAAGGCAGGCATCACAGGGCTTAGACTATTGTAGACCCTCTATTATGATAACAATTACTTGAGTTTTATTATTACTATTGAAGAAAAATTATGGAGATGATAATATACTATGTTTCATTGCTAACACCATTACGGATTTGGGAGAATGATGGAGGAAGCCTTTTGCAATTCGCTAATGCTAGGTTACATGTTGTCTCAAAGAAATGCAAAAGTCTTATCAGTCCTAAATTTATGGGTGCTTGCATTACTGTAGCAGAGAATGTAACCTTATTTCTACTGGGAGGCTCTTCTAGGTTGGCAGCTGCCATGGAATCTGGACCCAAAATGTTGGCCCCTATTTGCCTGGTGGAAAACAACAATGACAAGCTGTTGGTGAACCAGCAAGCTGTCCAGATTCTTGACAAGATTTCTCAGCCAGTGGTGGTGGTGGCCATTGTTGGACTGTACCGTACAGGCAAATCCTACTTGATGAACCGTCTGGCAGGAGAGAATCATGGTGAGTGGTATCCTAGGACACAGGCCAATTGCTTGATTCCAGTATCTTAATGCTCTAACCTAGGCATGTGAAGCGAGAACCCAATTCCTTTCAATAAACCAACCTTCTCATTCTGATTCTCACCACCAAATCGCTACCTTTCTGTAACCTTTCCCCATATTTTTTCCTTTATTCCCATTAAGGAAAACCTCCCCTACTAGTACTCAGAATGCTCCCATGTCTTGTGTATTCAAGTCCCGGGCTCCCGTAATTGTGTCTCCTTTCTCTTATAACATATTTTACTTTCTTCATGTAATATTCCCATCAACATACAAAGATGTTTGAAGGTGTATCATCTTAAAAACTCTTCCTGAATTTCACATGTCATAGTGGGCACCAAATCCTGTTTTGATTTTGTGTTTTTGTCTTTAATCACTTTCAATGAAAAAAACATTGTCTCAATCTGCTTTTTTGAATTATTTTGCTTCTCATGTCTTTCTTCAGCCCACTCCTGTCTGACTTTGAACCTCACCACTTTTCAGGATGTTCTTGTTATCAGTGACCTCCATTTTGTCTGATTCATGGATTCCTCTTCATCTCCATTTTGAGCGCTTGCTTGGCATCATTCTCACATTTAATGTCCCTTGCTTTTTGAAATAAATGAATCACAGAGAGAGACATTCTTGAGGAAATATAGAAAGCACCATCTTGTATGCTGGGGCAGTTACAATCCAACCAGTCTGAATCCATGGCCCCAGGGCTGCTTGGCTGTTCTGCTGTCCCCATGCTTAGCTTCCTCCTCTTCCCTGCAGGCTTCCCTCTGGGCTCCACGGTGCAGTCTGAAACCAAGGGCATCTGGATGTGGTGCGTGCCCCACCCCTCCAAGCGAAACCACACCCTGGTCCTTCTGGACACCGAGGGTCTGGGCGATGTGGGAAAGGTAAGGCAGGGAGTCATAGGCAGGTTCTTTTTATTCCAGACATGATCCTTGTAATTTAATTGTTGTGATACATTTGTGAAAACTAGAAATCCAACTACAGTGAATAAGGCAAACTTTGACCTATTTGAGTCACACTTCTAGACAAGATTAGATATCAAGGTATATTAGGTAAAACATTCTTTTATTTCTTGGCACAGTGGTGAATGATTTGATTCAATTTCATAAAATCTTGTTAGCAGTTGAGTTCCAGGCCTTTGGGCTGAGTAGCATAGACACTGGTGAACAAAGTAAAGGTCCTGCCCACAAAGAGCCCTCAAGGTGTAGAATGATTGGGAAAGAAGTAGGTTGCCGAGAGGGAGGAGATTGGAATGCAGTGCAGTCCCTGCCCTCCGTCAATTCCACAGGGAGCTCTGTGGCTGGAACGGCCCTTTTGAGTTATCATGTTTTGGGACAAGGGTGCTAGGCCTTCATCCCTGGTGCTGGTCAATCACTGGAAGTCTGTCCTGGAAAACTTTCTCATTAAGAGAGCTGACACCTGTGATCCAGGCAGCACCTCACAGCTTTCACCACGTACAGTTGCGTATAACAGTGCCTTGATAAGAAAGAGAAGAGGTATTGACTCCAATCTCAGGAGATGAAGAAAGGCCTCTCACCCACCTTCTGAGCTACCACGTGAAGAGTACACTTGAGGGTTGGAATTAAGAGAGTTCAGTTTATATTTCTCATGATGAAGCTCATCAACTACCCACAGAGCATTCCGGAAGGCTTTGAGACACTTCTGATTGTGCTTGTCATGTAAAAGTATTTGTTCTTTCTACAGTAAACATTATAAGATGAATTTTTGGTGTTTAGCTTCTTATGAATGGGTGAAATAAATAATTTCTCTCTTTTTTTTGTCTTAGTTTGAGACTTATTTGGGAATACTTTCTAAATTTCTATACATATACACTTTATTTTTGCCCAAACAGGCGTTGGAAATTCTGCTTATTTTTCGGCTTTTGTGTTGTATAATTGACAAACAAAAATTGTATATAATTAAGCTGTACAACTTGATGTTTTGATATGTGTATACACTGTGAAATGATCACCACAATCAAGCCAATAACATAGCCATTACCTCACATAGTTATCATTTTCTTTTTTCTATGCCCTTTTTTTATTTTTTGGTGTGGTAAGAACAATTAAGATCTGTCCTCTTAGCAGAAGTTAAGGTCACAATCAATATAGTATTGTTAGTTACAGTCACACTGCTGCACAGTAGATCTCCAGAGTTTATTTATGTTGCATAGCTGAAATTTTATACTCTTTGACCAACATTTCTTCATTTCTCCCATCCCCAGCCCGTGGCAACCACTATTCCACTCTGCGACTATGAGTTTGACAATTTGACTATTTTAGATTCCACAGATAAGTGAGATCATGCAGTATTTGTCTTTCTATGTCTGACTTATTTCACTTAGCCTAATGACCTTGGTGTTCATCTAAGTTGTTGCAAATGACAAAATTCCCTTTTTTGAGATTGAATATATATTATATATATAATATTCAATATACAATAAATATATATATGCATGCTATGGATGGGTTGGCTGTGTCCCCACCCAAATCTCATCTGGAATTGTAGTTCCCATAATCCCCACAT
>NC_045434.1:148094-176890 GCF_002776525.5 Piliocolobus tephrosceles | reverse complement strand
AGAGTGAGGAGGTCCATCAGTTCTGGAGAGTCTTTGCCCAGTTGGCTGGAGATGGCATCAAGGTCAGTGGCGCAGAACTGATGAATGTTCTCAACAAGGTTGTTATCAGTAGGACTGAACTGAAAACTCGTGGTTTTGGCATTGATACATGTCAAAGCATGGTGGCCATGATGGATAGTGACATCACAGGCAAGCTGGACTTTGAGGAATTCAAGTACTTGTGGAACAACATCAAAAGGTGACAGAAAATATACAAGCAGTTTGATGTTGACTGATCTGGAACCATTTGCAGCAGTGAACTTGCAGGGGCCTTTGGGGCAGCAGGGTTCCACCTGAATGAACAACTACAACATAATATTCTGACACTACTTGGATGAAGGAGGGAACATGGATTTTGACAACTTTATCAGCTGCTTGATCACATTCTTCTCTTTAGCATGTGTATCATTCTCAAGAATAGACAGTATGTTAGGCCACAAAGCAGTCTAAAAAATTAAAATTATAAATAGAAATGAATAATAAGGTGATCATTGAAAACCATACCTATATCAAAAAAGTAGAAAAATGTCAAGTAAATAACATAATAATGTATCTTAATAAACTAGAAAAGCAAAAGCAAACCAAATCCAAAATTAGTAGACATAAAGAAATAAGAAAGATCAGAGCAGAAATAAATGAAGTGAAAATTTAAAAAATACAAAAAACTAACAAAACAAAGTTGATTTCTTGAAAGATAAAATTGACAAACCATTAGTCTAAGAAAAACAGAGAGAAGACGCAAATAAATGAAATCAGACATGAAAGAAGAGACATGACAATGGACACTACAGAAATTCAAAAGATCATTAGAGACTACTATGAGGAGCTATATGCCAATAGCTTGGAAAGCCTACAACAAATGGATAAATTCCTAGACAAATACAACCTACCAAGATGAATAAATCCAAAATCCAAATAAGTCAATAATAAGTAATGATATTTAAGCCATAATAAAAAATCTCCCAGCAAATAAACCCTGGCATTCAATAGCTTCACTGCTTAATTTTACCAAACATTAAAAGAAAAACTAATACCATTCCTACTCAAACTATTCCAAAAAAAAAAATAGAAGAAATGGGAATACTTCAAATTCATTCTACAAGGCTGGTATTATGACACATCATGATACCAGATGAAAGACATCAAAAATAGAAACAGAAACATACATCAAGAATAGAAAGCTACAGGCCAATATCCCTGATGTATATATATTTTTAATTTTTATTTTTAATTTTTGTCAGTACTAAGTAGTTGTATATATTTGTGGGGAACATGAGATACTTTAATACAGGCATGCAATGTGTAATAATCACATCATGGTAAATGCAGTATCCATCCCTTAAGCATTTGTCCTCTGTCTTGCAAACAATCCAATTACATTCTTTTAGTTATTTTAAAATGTACAATTAAATTATTCTTGACTATAGTCTCCATCTGTGCTATAAAAAACTAGGCCTTATTCATCTTTTCTAACTACTTTTTCTACCCATTAATGATCTGGGCGATGTGGAAAAGGTAAGGCAAAGTGTCATAGACAGATTCTTTCCATTCTGGATTTTCTCCTAATCTCTTCATGATCATTGTAATTTAACTGCTGTGATCTATTTGTGAAACTTAGAAATCCAACAAGTGAGGCAAACTTTAGCCTGTTTGAATCACACTTTTCGGTAAGATTAGATATCATGGTATATTAGGTAAAACACCCTTTTATTTCTTGGCACTGTGGTGAATGATTTGATTCGATTTGATAAGAACTTGTCAAGCAGCTCAGTTCCAACAGGAGTTAGAAATTCTGTGTGTATTTTTCAGCTTTAGTGAGGTAAAACTGACAAATAAAACTGTATATAATTAAGGTGTGCAGCTTGATGTTTTGATATATGTATACATTGTGAAATGATCGCCACAATTAAGCCAATAATATAGCCATCACCTCACATAGTTACTATTTTTTTTTCTATTCTTTTTTTTTTTTTTTTTTTTTTTGAGGTGGGATGAGAACACTTAAGATCTAACCTCTTAGCAAAATTCAAGGTCACAATTAATAAAATATTGTTAATTATAGTCACACTGCTGTACAGTATATCTCCAGAGTTTGCCTTGCATAACTGAAATTTCTTTCTCTTTCTTTCCCTTCCTTCCTTCCTTTCTTTTTCTTTCTTTCTTTCGAGATGAAGTCTCACTCTGTCACCCAGGCTGGAGTACAGTGGAGTGATCTTGGCTCACTGCAATCTCCACCTCCCAGGTTCATGCCATTCTCCTACCTCAGTCTCCCGAGTAGCTGGGACTACAGGCACCTGCCACCATGCCCAGGTAACTTTTTTTTTTTTTTTTTTTTTTTGTATTTTTATTAGAGACAGGGTTTCACCGTCTTAGTCAGGATGGTCTCAGTCTCCTGACCTTGTGATCTGCCTGCCTTGGCCTCCGAAAGTGCTGGGATTACAGATGTGAGTCGCCACGCCCGGCATGAAATTTTGTACTCTTTAACCAACATCTCTCCGTTTCTTCCACCTCCAGCCCCTGGCGACCACACTATTTTACTCTCTGTTGCTATGAGTTTGACTATTTGTTTGGCTATTTTAGATTCCACAAATAAGTGAGATCATGCAGTATTTGTTTTTCTGTGTCTGGCTTATTTCACTTAGGACAATAACCTCAGTGTTCATCCATGTTGTTGCAAATGGCAGGATTTCCTTCTTTTTTTAAGATTGAATGTATGTGTGTGTGTATATATATATTCAAACACACACATTCTATATATAATCTATATATACACACATATATATATAAATGTGTGAATATATATAGATATATAAAATGCATGTGTAGGTATACATATGTATATATGTGCATACAAACACACTTTATGTATCTATCTATATATATACACTTTTTTGCATTTATCCATTGATGGGGATTTAGGTAGTTTCCATTATCTTGGTTATTGTTAATAATGCTGCAATTAATATGGATATGTTTAAATATCTGTACTTTCATATTTAAATATAAGTATGAAATTTTACAATTATTCAAATATAAATGTGAAAGTACAGATATCTCTTTGAAAATACTGATTTCATATCATTTGGATTTATAAATAGAAGATTTCTGAATCACACGGTAGTTCTATTTTTAAATTTTTAGGAAACCTCCATACTGATTTCATAGTGGCTGCACCAATTTACATTGCAAAAATTACATTCCAAAAAACAACATACAAAAGTTATCTTTTAAAAATATTCTTGTTGGCCAGGCACAGTGGCTCACTCCTGTAATCCCAGCAATTTGGGAGGCCGAGGTGGGTGGATCACCTGAGGTTAGGAGTTCAAGACCAGTCTGGCCAACATGACAAAACCCAATCTCTACTAAAAATACAAAAATTAGCTGGGCATGATGGTGCGTGCTTGTAATCCCAGCTATTCGGGAAACTGAGGCAGGAGAATCTCTAGAACCCGGGAGACAGAGGGTGTAGTGAGTTGAAATCACACCACTGCACTCCAGCCTGGGTAACAGAGCAAGACTCCATCTAAAAAAAAAAAATCTTGTCAACAATTGTTATCTTTGGGGGGTGGAGCAAGATGGCTGAATAGGAACAGCTCCAGTCTCCAGCTCCCAGCGCCAGCGACACAGAAGATGGGTGATTTCTGCATTTTCAACTGAGGTACTGGGTTCATCTCACTAGGGAGTGCCGGACAATCAGTGCTGGTCAGCTGCTGCAGCCCGACAAGCCAGAGCTGAAGCAGGGCAAGGCATTGCCTCACCTGGGAAGTGCAAGGGGGAAGGGAATCCCTTTTCCTAGCCAGGGGAACTGAGACACACAACACCTGGAAAATCGGGCTACTCCCACCCCAATACTGTGCTTTACCTGTGGAGCCTCCCTCATTGCTAGCACAGCAGTCTGTGATCTAAGGGCAAGGCAGCAGCAAGGCTGGGGGAGGGGTGCCCGCCATTTCTGAGGCTTAAGTAGGTAAACAAAGCCACTGGGAAGCTCGAACTGGGTGGAGCCCACAGCAGCTCAAGAAGCCCTGCCTGTCTCTGTAGACTCCACCTTTGGGGACAGGGCACAGCTAAACCAAATAAAAAAAAAAAAAAAAAAAAGAGGCAGCAGAAACCTGTGCAGATGCAAACGACCCTGTTTGACAGCTTTGAAGAGAGCAGTGGATCTCCCAACACGGAGGTTGAGATCTGAGAATGGACAGACTGCCTGCTCAAGTGGGTCCCTGACCCCTGAGTAGCCTAACTGGGAGACATCCCCCACTAGGGGCAGACCGACACCACACACCTCACACGGCAGTGTACACCCCTGAGATGAAGCTTCCAAAGCAAGAATCAGACAGGTACACTCGCAGTTCAGCAATATTCTATCTTCTGCAGACTCTGCTGCTGATACCCAGGCAAACAAGGTCTGGAGTGGACCTCAAGCAATCTCCAACAGACCTACAGCTGAGGGTCCTGCCTGTTAGAAGGAAAACTAACAAAGAGGAAGGACACCCACACCAAAACCCCATCAGTACGTCACCATCATCAAAGACCAAAGGTAGATAAAAGCACAAAGATGGGGAAAAAGCAGGGCAGAAAAGCTGGAAATACAAAAAATAAGAGTGCATCTCCCCCTCCAAAGGAACGCAGCTCATCGCCAGCAACAGATCAAAGCTGGACAGAGAAGGACTTTGACGAGTTGAGAGAAGAAGGCTTCAGTCAACCAAACTTCTCAGAGCTAAAGGAGGAATTATGTACCCAGCACAAAGAAACTAAAAATCTTGAAAAAAGAATGGAAGAATGGATAACTAGAATAATCAATGCAGAGAAGGCCATGAACTGACAGATAAAAAACCATGGCATGAGAAATACGTGACAAATGCACAAGCTTCAGTAACCGACTCCATCAACTGGAAGAAAGAGTATCAGTGATTGAGGATCAAATGAATGAAATGAAGTGAGAAGAGAAGTCTAAAGAAAAAAGAGGAAAAAGAAATGAACAAAGCCTTCAAGAAGTATGGGATTATGTGAAAAGACCAAATCTACGTCTGATTGGGGTGCCTGAAAGTGAGGGGGAAAATGGAACCAAGTTGGAAAACACTCTTCAGGATATCATCCAGGAGAACTTCCCCAACCTAGTAAGGCAGGCCAACATTCAAATTCAGGAAACACAGAGAATGCCACAAAGATACTCCTTGAGAAGAGCAACTCCAAGACACATAATTGTCAGGTTCACCAAAGTTGAAATGGAGGAAAAAATGTTAAGGGCAGCCAGAGAGAAAGGTCAGGTTACCCACAAAGGGAAGCCCATCAGACTAACAGCAGATCTCTCGGCAGAAACTCTACCAGCCAGAAGAGAGTGGGGGCCAATATTCAACCTTCTTAAAGAAAAGAATTTTCAACCCAGAATTTCATATCCAGCCAAACTAAGTTTCATAACTGAAGGAGAAATAAAATCCTTTACAGATAAGCAAATGCTTAGAGATTTTGTCACCACCAGGCCTGCCTTACAAGAGACCCTGAAGGAAGCACTAAACATGGAAAGGAACAACCAGTACCAGCCATTGCAAAAACATGCCAAAATGTAAAGACCATTGATGCTAGGAAGAAACTGCATCAACTAATGAGCAAAATAACCAGTTAATATCATAATGACAGAATTAAGTTCACACATAACAATATTAACTTTAAATGTAAATGAACTAAATGGTCCAATTAAAAGATGCAGACTGGCAAACTGGGTAAAGAGTCAAGACCGTCAGTTTGCTGTCTTCAGGAGACCCATCTCACGTGCAGAGACACACATAGGCTCAAAATAAAGGGATGGAGGAAGATCTACCAAGCAAATGGAGAACCAAAAAAAGCAGGGGTTGCAATCCTAGTCTCTGATAAAACAGACTTTAAACCGTCAAAGATCAAAAGAGACAAAGAAGGCCATTACATAATGGTAAAGGGATCAATTCAACAGGAAGAGCTAACTATCCTAAATATATATGCACCCAATACAGGAGCACCCAGATTCATAAAGCAAGTCCTTAAAGACTTACAAAGAGACTTAGACTCCCATACAATAATAATGGGAGACTTCAACACCCCACTGTCAACATTAGACTGATCAATGAGACAGAAAGTTAACAAGGACATACAGGAATTGAACTCATCTCTGCACCAAGCAGACCTAATAGACATCTACAGAACTCTCCACCCCAAATCAACAGAATATACATTCTTCTCAGCACCACATCGCACTTATTGCAAAATTCACCACATAATTGGAAGTAAAGCACTCCTCAGCAAATGTACAAGAACAGAAATTATAACAAACTGTCTCTCAGACCACAGCGCAATCAAACTAGAACTCAGGACTAAGAAAATCAATCAAAACCACTCAACTACATGGAAACTGAACAACCTGCTCCTGAATCACTACTGGGTACATAACGAAATGAAGACAGAAATAAAGATGTTCTTTTAAACCAATGAGAACAAAGATACAACATAGCACAATCTCCAGGACACATTTAAAGCAGTGTGTAGAGGGAAATTCATAGCACTGCATGCCCACAAGAGAAAGCTGGAAAGATCTAAAATTGACACTCTAACATCACAATTAAACGAACTAGAGAAGCAAGAGCAAACACATTCAAAAGCTAGCAGAAGGCAAGAAATAACTAAGATCAGAGCAGAACTGAAGGAGATAGAGACACAAAAAACCCTACAAAAAATCAATGAATCCAGGAGTTGGTTTTTTGAAAAGATCAACAAAATTGATAGACCACTAGCAAGACTAATAAAGAAGAAAAGAGAGAAGAATCGAATAGATGCAATAAAAAATGATAAAGGGGATATCACCACCAACCCCACAGAAATACAAACTACCATCAGAGAATACTATAAACACCTCTACGCAAATCAACTAGAAAATCTAGAAGAAATGGATAATTTCCCGGACACTTGCACTCTCCCAAGACTAAACCAGGAAGAAGTTGAATCCCTGAATAGACCAACAGCAGGCTCTGAAATTGAGGCAATAATTAATAGCCTACCAACCAAAAAAAGTCCAGGACCAGATGGATTCACAGCTGAATTCTACCAGAGGTACAAGGAGGAGCTGGTACCATTCCTTCTGAAACTATTCCAATCAATAGAAAAAGAGGGAATCCTCCCTAACTCATTTTATGAGGCCAGCATCATCCTGATACCAAAGCCTGGCAGAGACACAACAAAAAAAGAGAATTTTAGACCAATCTCCCTGATGAACATCGATGCAAAAATCCTCAATAAAATACTGGCAAACCGGATTCAGCAGCACATCAAAAAGCTTATCCACCATGATCAAGTGGGCTTCATCCCTGGGATGCAAGGCTGGTTCAACATTCGCAAATCAATCAACGTAATCCAGCATATCAACAGAACCAAAGACAAGAACCACATGATTATCTCAATAGATGCAGAAAAGGCTTTTGACAAAATTCAACAGCCCTTCATGCTAAAAATGCTCAATAAATTCGGTATTGATGGAACGTACCTCAAAATAATAAGAGCTATTTATGACAAACCCACAGCTAATATCATACTGAATGGGCAAAAACTGGAAAAATTCCCTTTGAAAACTGGCACAAGACAGGGATGCCCTCTCTCACCACTCCTATTCAACATAGTGTTGGAAGTTCTGGCTAGGGCAATCAGGCAAGAGAAAGAAATCAAGGGTATTCAGTTAGGAAAAGAGGAAGTCAAATTGTCCCTGTTTGCAGATGACATGATTGTGTATTTAGAAAACCCCATCGTCTCAGCCCAAAATCTTCTTAAGCTGATAAGCAACTTCAGCAAAGTCTCAGGATACAAAATTAATGTGCAAAAATCACAAGCATTCTTATACACCAGTAACAGACAAGCAGAGAGCCAAATCAGGAATGAACTTCCATTCACAATTGCTTCAAAGAGAATAAAATACCTAGGAATCCAACTTACAAGG
Source organism: Piliocolobus tephrosceles (assembly GCF_002776525.5). Lineage (NCBI taxonomy): Eukaryota > Metazoa > Chordata > Mammalia > Primates > Cercopithecidae > Piliocolobus > Piliocolobus tephrosceles. The sequence continues at coordinate 168,900 of NC_045434.1, read as the reverse complement.
GATGTAAAGGACCTCTTCAAGGAGAACTACAAACCACTGCTCAGTGAAATCAAAGAGGACACAAACAAATGGAAGAACATACCATGCTCATGGATAGGAAGAATCAATATCGTGAAAATGGCCATACTGCCCAAGGTAATTTATAGATTCAATGCCATTCCCATCAAGCTACCAATGACTTTCTTCACAGAATTGGAAAAAATGGCTTTAAAGTTCATATGGAACCAAAAAAGACCCCGCATTGCCAAGACAATCCTAAATCAAAAGAACAAAGCTGGAGGCATCACACTACCTGACTTCAAACTATACTACAAGGCTACAGTAACCAAAACAGCATGGTACTGGTACCAAAACAGAGATATAGACCAATGGAACAGAACAGAGTCCTCAGAAATAATACCACACATCTACAGCCATCTAATCTTTGACAAACCTGAGAAAAACAAGAAATGAGGAAAGGATTCCCTATTTAATAAATGGTGCTGGGAAAATTGGCTATCCGTAAGTAGAAAGCTGAAACTGGATCCTTTCCTTACTCCTTATATGAAAATTAATTCAAGATGAATTAGAGACTTAAATGTTAGACCTAAAATCATAAAAACCCTAGAAGAAAACCTAGGGAATACCATTCAGGACATAGGCATGGGCAAGGGCTTCATGTCTAAAACACCAAAAGCAATGGCAACAAAAGCAAAAACTGACAAATGGGATCTAATTAAACTGAAGAGCTTCTGCACAGCAAAAGAAACTACCATCAGAGTGAACAGGCAACCTACAGAATGGAAGAAAATTTTTGCAATCTACCCATCTGACAAAGGGCTAATATCCAGAACCTACAAAGAACTCAAACAAATTTGCAAGAAAAAAAACAAACAATCCCATCAAAAAGTGGGCAAAGGATATGAACAGACATTTTTCAAAAGAAGACATTCATACAGCCAACAGACACAGGAAAAAATGCTCATCATCACTAGCCATCAGAGAAATGCAAATCAAAACCACAGTGAGATACCATCTCACACCAGTTAGAATGGCAATCACTAAAAAGTCAGGAAACAACAGGTACTGGAGAGGATGTGGAGAAATAGGAACACTTTTACACTGTTGGTGGGATTGTAAACTAGTTCAACCATTATGGAAAACAGTATGGCGATTCCTCAAGGATCTAGAACTAGAAGTACCATATGACCCAGCCATCCCATTACTGGGTATATACCCAAAGGATTATAAATCATGCTGCTGTAAAGACACATGCACATGTATGTTTATTGCAGCACTATTCACAATAGCAAAGACTTGGAATCAATCCAAATGTCCATCAGTGACAGACTGGATTAAGAAAATGTGGCACATATACACCATGGAATACTATGCAGCCATAAAAAAGGATGAGTTTGTGTCCTTTGTAGGGACATGGATGCAGCTGGAAACCATCATTCTCAGCAAACTAACACAACAGAAAACCAAACACCGCATGTTCTCACTCATAGGTGGGAACTGAAGTATGAGATCACTTGGACTCGGGAAGGGGAACATCACACACGGAGGCCTATCATGGGGAGGAAGGGGAGGGATTGCATTGGGAGTTATACCTGATATAAATGATGAGTTGATGGGTGCTGATGAGTTGATGGGTGCAGCACACCAACATGGCACAAGTATACATATGTGACAAACCTGCACATTATGCACATGTATCCTAGAACTTAAAGTATAATAATAAAAAAAAAAGACTAAAAGCTTCAACTATGAAAATGTTAGTCAAATATCGACAATTTTTTAAATCAGGTTTTAAGGAATATTCTGTTATTTAAACTTTTCTCACGTGTTTCCCCTACTTAGTGGTTCCTCACTACATTGTTTCATACATGACCTTTTAAAATCTGTAATTTGAACTCACTTTTGGATAACTTTTGAGTGAGACAAAATTATTCTTTTTCTCACTAATAACATAACCCTTTCTGGCACATTTTGTATACAGAATTATATCTTAACTAGAATTCTTATCCTTAGTAACCTAAAACTTTACTGAAATCCTAAAAAGCAAGAAATTCTGAACTATCAGATATGGGCATTTATAGATAAGAACAATTCCACAATTTTAGAAACGTATTTCCTCATATCACAACCTTAATTGGAAATTGCCCATATATTAAATGAGCATCAAAAATAAATTTAAGATTTTAATTTACACAAAAAGTTTACCTAAAACATTTATGCCATTCGTTGTACTCAATTCTTTCACTTTTAACAAGGGAGATGTGAGACATCAATCAACATTAGTCAAATGAACCTTGGTTCAGTCCAGAAAAGTGGGACAACTCAAAGTGGGGAGAGGGCTTAGGGGCTTCCAGGTCACAGGTAGGTGGAAGACAAAGGGTTCATTCTTTCGAGTTCCTGATTAGCCTTTCCAAAGAAGGCAATCAGATATGCATTTATCTCAGTGAGCAGAGGGATGACTTTGAATAGAATGGGAGGAAGGTTTGACCTAAGCATTCCCAGCTTGAATTTTCCCTTCAGCTGGGTGATTTTGGGGACCCAAGATATTTTCCTTTCATAAATTACTCTCATTCATCAAAAGGAAGCAAACAAACCAAGATCATTTTGTATTAGCTGTGTTTATAGTTTTATAACCTTCTATGCCAAGCACTGACATCCCAAAATATCTAGCAAAGACATACATAAAATCCAGACAAAATGTCTGCTAGCAATTCTAAAGGCATTTCTATTTTTATTCTACCAATAATTTTAAAGCCAGCTTGTTCAGTAAAGATTTAAGTATAAATCACATGAACTTGAAAATTGCTTAGACTTGTTTATTTAATTTATGTGTGCTCTTTTACTTATAAGCTAATTTGGTAGACACATATAACAATAAATGTACATACAAATAAACACATCTAGACATGTATACACACACATAAATGAAGATCCAATAGCTTGGAACCTTAGTATTGAGAGAGCAATATAAGCTTACTGGTTTTACTTTGTTTGCCCCAATAGATAATCCAATGCAGGCTGTGAACCAAAATTTTGGGTAAAGCAGTTTCCATGGCAGTTTGATTTTTAGAGGTCAAACCTACCTGGACTCCAAAGAGCACTGGGGCCAAACAGCACCAAAAGAGAGCATCATACATTAATCAGGTCCCCTGCTTAGAACAGCAGCACAAAGGCCTGGATACATGCAATGCCATCTCACTTTCCCATTCAACAGTAAACTCCAAATTTATTGTCCTTCTTCTCACTCCACAGGCTGACAGAGTAGAATAATCTACACATTGTCCATAGAGCCATCAGATAGCAACACTGTGATTGCTCCTCATTCCTCCCTTCCCTCGAAAGTTGTAGTAGCATAGCTCTACTTTTTTCAGGGCTTTGAAGCAATGCATAGGCGCCTTCCAGTTTCCCCAACCCAAACCACTAGAATAAGTCTTGCAGCTGAGCCAGTCACCAAATAGCCATTGGTACCACTCAGAGGAATGCCCTAACACTGCCCATCTGGGTGGTCTGGGAAAGGGCAATGGGGGGCAAGAGAGAACCCTTCTTTCCCATTAATTCTCTCCAACACACGACCAGCAATGGAGATATAAAACAGTGACTAGAAAATGCCAGCATGAAATTATAGCTGTTTATACATCAGGATGGCATCATATTGGAAAATGTTCAGTGTCACCAAGTGAAAATAGCACTCAGGCAAAAGTTTTCTCAGCAAGGCAATTTACTTCTATAGAAGGGTGTGTCTCGTGGATGGAGCAATGGCAAGAACACACCATACAAGGGAAGGGAAGGGGTTCTTATCCTAACGCAGCTAGACCCTACTGCTATGTCTTCCCCCTATTGGTTAGGGTTGAACTGCACAGTCTAAGCTAATTCTGATTGGCTATTTTAAAGAGAGCAGGGGTATGAGCCAGAGTGGCAGGGTGAGTAGTTTTGGTAGGAAGGATGGTTACAGAGCAGGTGACTAAGGATGCCTAAGGATGGAACAGATGACTAAGGATGCCTAAGGACAGAACAGTTGACTGAGCATGCCTAAGGACAGAACAGGTGACTAAGGATGCCTAAGGACAGAACAAGTGATAGAGGCTAAGAGAGGGTTGTTTACTGGAACTAGGGGCAAGGAAGGTAAAGAACAAAGAAGATAAACTTTAAAATGGAGAACAAAGAACAGGGAAGCTGACATGTTAGTTCTTTAAAGAGGAACTCAGAACTCGTACTTAACAATTTTTCTCCCTCTTGAATTTTAAAGGAAGTTAACAGGCTAAACTTTGAAGAGGAATTCACTGTATCCTACAATCAGGAGTGAGAAGAAGGACAATAAAAGCAAAATTGTCCAGTGCCCTTGTTAGGAAGAGACTTGCTCCAGAAATTGCAAGTACAAATCTCCTTTTCACCAAAAGGGGACATGACTCTAAACCTAGGTCAAAGAAAAGCCATAGTAATGACCCTTACTGTCCCAACAACAGAGGAATGGTAATAATTCGGGTGCCCCACATGGTCATCACCCTGAAGGAGCAGAGGGGGCATCGCTGGCTTTCTAACCCTAAGATGTCAAGATATCAAGGACTTTTGTGTGAAAACCCATGCATAACCTTGGAGACTGTGAATACTCTAAATCCAGTCACACTGTTGCCAATAGAATGGGTGGAGCATGGAAAGCCCCCGTTGTGCGGCCCAGGGTATCACTGTTGTGTGGAAACAGTGGATGAGGTTTTCTCAAGCTGAAAAGACTTAAAGGACCAGCCCTTAAAAGATCCAGATGTTGAATACTTTACTGATGGCAGCGGCTTCATATCTGAAGGTGTCAGCTGGGCTGGATATGCAGTGGTAACACTAAACTCAGTAGCCGAAGCCCGCCCTCTGCCAGTTGGAACTTCAGCCCAAAGGGCTGAGCTAATAGCTCTCACTAGAGCATTGATCTTGGCCGAAAGAAAGTCAGGAAACATCTATACTGACTCAAGGTATGCTTTTGCCACTTTGCATGCCCATGGAGCCATATATAAGGAAAGAGGATTATTAACTACTGAAGGAAAGGAAATCAAAAATGAAAAGGAAATAGAGCAGCTCTTAGAAGCCATATGGGCTCCAAAAGAAGTAGCAGTCATCCATTGCAAAGGGCATCAAAGAGGAGGAGGTGATGAGGCTGGAGGAAACAGAAAGATGGACAAAGAAGCCAAAAGAGCTGCAACGACAGAGGTAACTAAGAAGGAAGAGGAAACACTTACCATGCTCTTACAGGAGCTTCCCCTTACAGAACCCCCTAACTACTCCTCTAATGAAAAGGCTTGGTTTGAGCAGGAGAGTGGAAGTTACCAGAAAGGAGGTTGGTGGAAGTTCTCAGATGGGAGGCTTGCCATCCCAGAAGCAAAAGCCCCCCCGGTTCATAAAGCAGTTTCATCAAGGAAAGCATATGGGAAAAACTGCATTCGAGACTCTTGTAGGATGGCATTTCTATGTGCCACGACTAACTGCCATCACTTGAGCCGTTTGTGAGCAATGTTTAACTTGTGCCCAAAACAATCCATGGCAGGGGCCAATACAGCCCCAAGGGATTCAAGAAACTGGAGCTACACCCTGTAAAAACCTGCCTGTGGACTTTACCAAGCTACCTCAAGCTGGAGACTACCGGTACATGCTAATGTTTGTCTGCACTTCCTCAGGGTGAGTCGAGGCATTTCCCACCAGGACAGAGAAAGCTCAGGAAGGAACCAGGATCTTGTTAAAGGACATTATTCCTAGATTTGGACTGCCTCTAACTTTAGGATCAGACAATGGTCCAGCATTTGTGGCAGAAATAGTACAACAGCTAATGCAGATGTTAAAAATCAAATGGAAACTGCATACAGCTTATCACTCACAGAGTTCTGGAAAAGTTGAAAGAATGAACTGGACACTCAAACAGCTGTTAAAGAAGTCTTGCCAAGCAACTCATCTAAGGTGGGATCAGGTGCTGCCCATGGTCCTTCTCTGAGTCAGGTGCACCCCTAATAACTTAACCGGTTATTCACCCAACGAGATAGTGTTCGGCCTACCACCCCCCATCAGAACTCACATAAAAGGAGATTTAAAAGAAATTGGGGAATTAACCTTAAGAAGGCAAATGCAAGCCTTAGGTGAGGCCATGCAGGAAATACAAGGGTGGGTAAGAGAAAGAATACCTGTTAGCCTCACAGATGCAGTACATCCCTTCCAATCTGGAGACTCTGTCTGGGCCAAACGATGGAACCCAACCACGTTAGGGCCTTTATGGGATGGTCCCCATATTGTGATCTTGTCTACCCCCACTGCTGTTAAAATTGCAGGTATCACACCTTGGATTCATCATGGCCAGCTGAAACCAGCAGCAGCTGCCGCCCAGCACCAGTGGACCAGTCAATAAAACCCAGACCACCCGACACAGCTGATCCTGCAGCAAAACCAAGCCACTACTGACAAGGACAACTGCCCTGCTCTCACCACACCGGAGGCTGGTTGGTCCACGCACAGCTGAAGCGTGAGGAAACATCGAGCCCTGCTCCAGTCACACAACGGGAAGCTGACTAGTCTACACATGGCCGAAGCCTGAGGAAGTCAATGATAGATAAGTAAATGTGGATTGAATTTACAAACGTAGTTATACTCTTATTTGTACTGAATTTTGCTGTCATGTTATCTTTGCAAATACTACCAAGCTTGTTGCCCAAAAGGGTGCCCATACATAGTAAAAGTTTAATCATATTAGTAATATTAAAGCCACTGACACCTTCACCTGTGATTATAAAGGGGGACCAGGAAGACTGTCATCATTATATGATAGAAGCCTCGTCTGGAAAACGTGTGACTAAAACTCTGTTATACCAGATCTACTATGAGTGTACAAGGACTCATACAGGAACTTGTGTCTACCATCTGACTAGTTATTCAGTCTGTGATCCTGGCAATGGGCAGCCCCAAGTATGTTATGACCTAGAGTTCTTATCTAGTGACTTCTGGTTTCAAGTCCAAATTGGTGAACCCCTAATGCCATCATATACAAACCCTACAAAAACCAGGGTCTGTAAACTTGTAAACAAAACAAAATTTCCCTTACTCGCATAAAGGGCCTGTGTCCATATATTTTGATGCCTACAAAGCTGCACATCTCAGTAAACTAAATAATATTGGATCATCTGTAAAAATCTAAGACAAAAAGAGTAAGCAGCAGAGCCACCAAGGACAGACATACCACCACCCGAATAATGGCTCTGCAAAGGTACCCACCAGTATCCCAAGATGAGTACGTACTCACTCAAGAAGAAATAGCTAACTGTGGTGCTCTTTACTAATCTACATTTTTGTCGAGCACCAAAAGCGGGGAATGAAGAAGGAATTAATGAAATCAAATATAACCTAATAGTAGCAGTAATATAAATTTTTAAATCCTCCTTAAGTTGCTGCAAAGTGTGACTCCCCACCCCCATCCCTTACACTCAAGTTAAAAGAGAATATTCACAACCTGTCTTCTCTTTGTGGTCGGTGGATCTTATCTATACTCCCCAACTCAACATTCCTCAGTTTGTTCCTCAAAGGCCCAGTGAGTTCCTGCTTACCTCCTGCATGGCTGGAGGGTCACAAGACTGATAAGTTTAGATTGCAAGACATGCTTCTCTCAAGATGTAAGAAATGTTGTAATGCTGCCTTTGTTTTTTGCTTCTGTAACTTGCTTCCTGCCTCACATAGTTCCCACCTTAAGATGTTTAAAAGTAGGAAAAGCCCTTTGTTCAGGACTCAGACTTTCTGGATGTGTGCCTGGCTGAGCTAGTGATCATCTTAATTTAATAAACTCTCCTGAGCCTTTTTCAGTCTCTCCAGTCTTTGATTGTCCCATAACATGTCTATAGCCTACCTCAGTAGTGCTATCTTCTCACTTGTTAGGCTGAGCTTGACGATCTCTCACAGACTCTATTTCTTACGAAAACTCTTCAGGGTTAGAATAGAAGTTAGGAGTGGAACCTTGTCAGAAATACAAAGGAAAATAGGGCATCTCTCCAAGAATACTAGTGTGAACCATGAAAATTAGAGACAGGTCTTAGTGAATTTAGAAAGTTTATTTTGTCAAGGTTGAGGATGTGCACCCATGACACTGCCTCAGGAGGTCCTGACAACATGTGTCCTGGGTGGTCAGAGAACAGTTTGGTTTTTTTGTTTGTTTGTTTGTTTGTTTCTTTGAGACGGAGTCTATTCTAGGGAGACATGAAACACATCGATCAGCATATGTAAGATGAACATTGGTTTGTTCTGGAAAACAGGACAACCCAAAATGGGGAGAGGGCTTCCAGATCATAGGTAGATAAGAGACAAATGGTTGCATTCTTTTAAGTTTCTCATTAGCCTTACCAATGGAGGCAATCAGGTACGGATTTATCTCAGTGAGCAGAGGGGTGACTCTGAATAGAATGGGAGGCAGGTTTGCCCTAAGCAGTTCCTAGCTTGACTTTTCCCTTTAGCTTAGTGATTTGGGGCCCAGGATATTTTCCTTTCACACTAGAAACAGTTCACAAAAACAAAAAGCTGAGGAGACAGTGTTGCTTGGTCTCCTTTGGCCTCCTTGGTCAGATGAAATCGTGTCACATGTATGTACATCTACATGGCATCATTGTCTGGATAAAGAGAAAGGAGAACAGTTGCCTCTCCTGTGAGAGAGAGAGGCACCCAAGTGGGAATTCCAACCCACAGCAGAGTGCAGCAGATTTTGTAGACAGGCTTGAGGAGGTGATGTCTGATTTACATAGGGACCACAGATTGGCTGGACCAGCTGTGATGTTTATATAACATGCCCGGAAGGCTGTCTACCCCACCCTAATCTTATTATGCAAATGGACTTCCCATTTGGCCGGAGCCTTGTTGTCTGATTCTTACTGTACGTGTGGCTGGCAAAGAGAAGAAAGAATAGAGCCACAATTCGAACATACCTAGTCCCAGGTTCCTGTTGGCACAACTGCCGGTATTCTCCTGTGCAAGCTTCTAGTTTGCTGGTATATGTTTGCAGCTCAATTATACAGGTTGCTCTTTGTTAGAAAAGAAAATTATTTGGGGGCTGCTTTTCATTAAAAGGAAAACCTTACCAAGGATGCCCGTACCCTCACTACCTGCCTACATAATTTATTCTTTACTCCTATATCACATTGAATATAGAGAGGAAGTAAAAACATTTAAGCGATATGTCTGCTCCCAAGGGAAGTTCCGTGTCTGTGAAGCAAACACGCCCCAAGGTGGACACAGCAAGGTCCTACAGCCTCGCGGGTAGACCAGAGACAGGATCCTCTCTGGAGTGAAGGAAACTGGGCAGCAGCTCCAGTCCCTGAAATACAGCACAACTAGGATGAGCTATCAGGGCTTTGACATACTTTTCGCCATATTCATAAAAGCCAACTGTGACTAGTTTACTTTTTCTAAACTATAACTGCCCAGTGGGTTCACTTTGCCTGCTGCTTAGACAGAACCAATTTATCAAGACAGGGGAATTGCAATGAAGAAAGAGTAATTCACACAGAGCCGGCTGTGCGTGAGACCTAAGTTTTATTATTACTCAAATCAGTCTCCCCAAGCATTAGGGGATCAGGGTTCTTAAAGATAATTTGGTGACTAGCGGCTTGGGAAGTGGGGAGTACTGATTGTTCAGGTTGGAGATGGAATCGTAGAGGATCGAAGTCAATTTTTCTTGCTGGTTTCTGTTCCTGGGTGGGGTGGCAGAACTGGTTCAGCCAGATTACTGGTCTGGGTGGTGTGAGCTGCTTGGGCCAGATTACTGGTATAGGTGGTGTCAACTGATTCATCAAGTATGGGGTCTGCAAAATATCTCAAGCACTTATCTTAGATTTTGCAATAGTGATGTTATCCCAGGAGCAATTTGGGGAGGTTCAGACTCTTGGAGCCAGAGGCTGCATGTCCACTAAACTGTAGTTTCTAATCTTGTAGCTAATTTATTGGTCCTGCAAAGGCAGACTGGTTCCCAGGCAAGAAGGGGGTCTTTTCAGGAAAAGACTGTTGCCAATTTTGTTTCAGAGTCAAACCATGAACTAAATTCCTTCCCAAAGTTAGTTTGGCCTAGGTCCCAAGATGAACAAGGACAAGTTAAAGGTTAGAAGCAAGATGGGGTCAGTTAGGTCTGATTTCTTTCACTGTCATAATTTCCTCGGTTATAATTTTGGAAAGGTGATTTCAAAGCAACCCTATACTTTAGCCCCGTGACTTCACTATTGTATGAATCCTATGTCAACAAAAAACCCTTTGTTCTTAATACAGAAAAAAAAAATGCTTCCTGTGCTAAATCACTAAATCACAAAATGTTTATTTCAGACTAGGGCAATTCACACAGTCATTAACCACCTCATGCAACTATATCAAACGCCTTTGATTTCTGTCCACAGCAAAAGAATAAGATTTTCATTTTAAGTACCCTTTCCTACCTGACTTGCCCCAATATAAATACTTCAATTGTATACAATTAGACACTAATGTATGAGAGACTTTGTGTGTAGTCATTTCTTATTAAATACCTGTCTTACAAATAAATCACCAATGGATTACAATACCGAATACCTAGCAGAAAATGATTATTTAAATAAGTGATCTTATTTTTCAACAGGAAAATTACTTTCTTGATGTGTATGTGTTTTCCTGGGATGATAATTTAGTCATTGAAAAAAGTCACAATATGCTGGAAAGTACAAAAATAAAACATAACTTCTAATCTCATCAATGAGTTAGAAATACTGCTAAATTTACAGTAGATATCCTACTACTAGGCTTTTGTTCTTTGTCATTGATTTCTAGGTTTTTAATAAATAGAATTATATGCACCATGAATTGAATTAATCAACATATTTAAATTTATCTATAGGTAACAACTTTAGTTCTTCTGGAAATGGGTATGTAGGGAAAGTAGTAAATTTAATTCTTTCATATTGTTGGTGAAATAAAAGTTGTACCAAAAATGTTGTCTCCACAAAAATTTAGAAAAAATGGAACACTGTTTTATTATTAACAAGAACCAAATACGTGCAGATAGGTATTCCGCAAATGACTGCAAAATCAGGTTGAAAGTTTACAGTATTTATACATCCTGACACATAAGATCTCTTTATACTGCACTATTTTATTTTTATTTTTGTTGTTTGTTGTTATTGTTGAGAGGAAGTCTCACTCTGTTGCCAAGGATGGGGTGTAGAGGCGCGATCTGGGCTCACTGCAACTTCCACCTCCCAGGTTGAAACGATTATCCTGCCTCAGCTTCTCAAGTAGCTGGGATTACAGGCGTGAGCCACCAGATCCAAACCTGTGCGAGCATTTCTTACTTACACATTAAAATTACATATCAAATGTATATAAAATGCAGATGTAGTGTCTTTTCTTATTCATGTTTTATAAAATAGCTTTTTGAGACAGACTCTCACTCTATCACCCAGGCTGAAGTGCAGTGGTGCTATCTTGGCTCACTGCAACCTCTGCCTCCCAGGTTCAAGTGATTTTCCTGCCTCAGCTTCCCTAGTAGCTGGGAGTACAGGCATGTACCACTACACCTGGCTATTTTTTTTTTTTTTGTATTTTTGTAGAGTCGGGGTTTCACTGTGTTGACCAGGCTGGTCTCAAGTTCCTGACCTCAAGTGATCCGCCCACCTCAGTCTCCCAAAGTGCTGGGATTACAGGTGTGAGCCACCTCGCCCAGCATTTAACTGCACTGTTTTTAGCTGGTTTATATAACATGTTTCCTTAGGATCAACGCCATCCTGTTTTCCCATGACAGAATTGACAACATAATTTGCTGTTACATTCTGAACTTTGCTCTACCTTCCGTGTATTCATCCTATGCTCACCTTGGAAATGTGGTAGCTATTTGCTTATCTGAAAGAATATTAACATTTATCTCCCTTGGAAGAAATGGCTACAGACAGGATAGGCACGGGGCTTAAGCTCCCAAAGTGTCAGGAAGCCTGGGTCTCTGTCTTTCTGGATATTTCCATTTCAAAAGACATGGAGTCCAGACTCCTGAAGACATCTCTGGGTTGTAAAGCTGGCAATGATATTTAACCTCTAGAAAGCTCTATTTATATTCAAAGGTTAAAGAAAGGACTCTGGCCCACTAGTCTCCAAAGAAACACTCTAAAAACAAGTTGGGGTCTGGCATGGTGGCTCACGCCTGTAATCCCAACACTTTGGGAGGCCGAGGCAGGTGGATCACCTGAGATCAGGAGTTCGAGACCAGCCTGACCAACATAGAGATACCCCATCTCTACTAAAAATACAAAATTAGCCGGGCATGGTGGCTCATGCCTGTAATCCTAGCTACTCAGGAGGCTGAGGCAGGAGAATCACTTGAACCCGGGAGGTGGAGTTTGCAGTGAGCCAAGATCGCGCTATTGCACTCCAGCCTGGGCAACAAGAGAGAAAAATCCATCTCAAAAAACAACAAGTTGGGAAAGTGGAATCTTTTTTTCTTATAAATTTATATACCCTTAAATTATACATAATTCACAAAGATTCAATTTTGTCTGGGGCTATTTTTTGTTTGCCTGATATAAACAATAGATTTTATTGCTTAGAAAAAGCAGGTGATTTCCTAGCATTAGCTCTGTTTTGAAATAACCTGCCTTACTTTCACTTTCAATCTCATCAATATTCACACACACACACACACACACACACACACACACACACACACACATACAGGTCTTACTCTCTGCTCTCCATTTCTCTCTCTTTCTTCCCCTTTTCCCACCTTCCTCTCTTTTAGAGACAATATGCCATAGAGAATCAATGTGATTTTAATCAAATGGATTTTCAAGTTTGAATCTCACTCAATTACTTGCTACCTTGGTGTGTAGCTCAATGGCTTTAGTTATACATATTAATTACCCATTTTCTGATTATTTTTCCCCCTTGGACAATGGGGATAATAAACACCCTTTATCTTGAGGTGTTTTGATATTTAAAATGGTATGTGTAAAGAATATGGCCTAGAATGGAACTGATGAGGAGAAAACATTGTTACTGTACACTAAGCAAACACAGAGGTATTTTAATGAAGTGATTGACAGGAAGACTTCTTGAGCCCAAATCTTATTTAGTAGCTCTGTAATTGTAACAAATTATTAAATCTCTCTTTTAACATTGTGGTAAAAGTATTCGTGATAAGAATACAATGGGATAATTTATGTAAACAAAATGGGTACTGCCTTCATTATTATTAAATGTTAAGTGCCAAGACCTGAGTTAGGTGCTAATAATTCAAACATGTATAAGACGTGGACATTCCCTCAGAGCACTTACAGTCCTCATTTCTAAATGCAAATAATGAGGTCCATTTTAAAAGAGTCTAATATTCAAGCGAATTGAACCTAAATAATATTATATTAAGCTTTCTCATTCCTGCACTTCTCAACGTGGCCCACAAACATGAGATGAATGTCATTATTTTAAATGATTCGATGAAGTTTTTTTTAAATAATTGCAAGCTGTCTCTAAGATCTCTTCCAATAATAAAATTGGAAGATTCTGTTTGAGAAATTATGTCAAATCCTCTCACTAGCGCAGCTGTCAGCAATTTCTTTTATCGTTGCTAAATCACAGACTGTCATATTACTCTATTTATTTGCAGAGGTTGCGTTGCTTTTTACACGTATAAATACAGGTCTCTAGAAAGTCTGGAAAGCCCCATGACATTGGAGAGGTAAGGTAAAAGTCCAAAGTTCCAGCAAGAAAAAAAGAGGGAGAAAGCAGTGCAGCCAAATTCAGAACTAAAGAGAAGAGAATAAAGACTCTTAACTTTCTCATTGAAACTGCCTTCTTACCAACTCCAGAGGATCTCTACTCTGGGTAAGACTAGGACTTATAAGGATTTTGCGATTTATAAGGATCCATTCGTTTTCTCTAAGTTGACCATCCCCAAGATATGCAGCAGTTGAGCCAAATGCAGGATACAAGTCTAGATGAAATCCTGGCCTTAGGTGACTGCATGTACCTTAGTGTGCTCTAATTCCTGCCGTGTCAAATTAGGCTTCAGTAGAGGTGGAACAGATATTCAGAGAAGCTAATGTTCTAAGATTGTTATTTCTTTTCTGGCGCCATCTTAAATTACCGTTATCTTTAAATATCTGCCTAATAGACTCTGTCACTTTCTTTATTGCCAACATTTATAGCTACAGGTAAATGAAGGTAGGTAACTTGGGATCTGCAAAAAGAGGAAGCTCATTATTATAATGGAGGAGCTTATAACATCTTTATGCCACCACCTTTTCTGAGCCAATGATTGATTGATTCCTATTTTATGGTAGCATAGTACATGCTGCGGAATTGGACAGACCCATACTGTGTTTTCACTCATCTTCCATAGATACCCAATCTTTTTAGTTTCTGGTTTGCCCTTCTTGCTTGCCAGCAGATCCTGTAGGCCATTGCTATAAGAGGAAATGGGTCATGATCACAGAAAAATAAATGGCGTTTTTGCCATATTCTGCTGAAGCGATGGGAAGCCAGATAATTTAATAGAAGCCTCCAGTGGAACAAGTCAGAAGTAACCAACTCTATAGTGGAAGCAAACCACTCTTTATTATAGGATAAAAATGTAAACTATAATATCTATCGTCTATATTTGCTTGTATCTTAAAGAGATTATATATTTTGCATCATGATCACATAAGTTATAAGGATTGAGATATTCAACTTAAAAACATAAAATTAAAGCATTACTAGAAGAAGGCTGTTCACTCCTTTTAAGTTTACAAAATTATCAAAATATTTAATTTATCAAGTCCCGGATAAAGATAGCAAGATTACAATTGTGCACATGTTACTCTCTATACGGCAGAGATCAGACAAAAAACAAGCCATGGTTTTTCAAAGAATGTTTCCCGGTGTGACTTCATTACATGAAATGATTAAAAACAATATGCAGACTGATATACATGGAGGTAATAAAGAATCAATCTTAAAATGCAGAGAATTCAAAATCTGGTAACATGTTTGAGTCAAAAATCAACAGATAAGTGTCAGGTGTGAACTATCAGGCTTGCATGAATAACGTGTGAATGCTGATGCACAGTGAAAGGAGGAAGCCATTGGGCAACCTGAGTCCCACAGTCTGATCAGACCCTGCCCTCAGAAGGGCTTGGAAGAAATCAGGACCAAGGATGGGTTAGAATGGTATCTATGTTTCAAAATATGTAGATATGTGTGACACAATGTTCCCTAGATGAAAATTACTATTACTATACACATGAGTTCAGCGAGCTCAGCTTTGCTCAATCCAAAGATCTAAATGTGAACGTGAAAAGCTTCCAAAGGAAATTTTGTACTTAAGTCGGAAGAGTAAGCGGGGCACCTCGGAAAAATTCCATTTTCTGGAAAATGACATACAAGATGAGCTGGTGGGAATGCAACCTTGTACAACCTTCTGTAGAGGAACTGGACAATATCTACAAAATTATATACTCTCATCTTTTGACCAAGCAATCCTGTTGGTAGGAATCTATCCTGAAATTACTCCTGTAACAATATAAAAATACACATGCATAAAGTTAGCAGAGTTATTCATTGCAGCATTGTTTGTAATTGCAAAATATTTGAGACAATCTAAATGCCCATACATTGAAGAGTGATTGAATAAACTGGGGTATAATCCACATAAAGGAGTAGATACATGTTAAAAGGATTTTCAAAGCTTTCTATGAACAGATGTGGAGTGATTTCCAAATTTCTACATGATATGATCTTCATGTTAGAAAATGTGAAAAAGAAAATATGCACATTCTCATTTGTGGAAAGAAAATCCAAGAAGAGTAAACCAGAAACTAACAAGAGTGAGTATCTATGGAGGATGGGTTGGAATGTGGTAGAAAGAATAGAAGACCAGTGCAATGGGAGTGTAGTGGTAAGATGAAGGAAAAGTGACACTTCTCTGACTGTAACTTTTTGAAAAGCTCTGAATTTAAGAACCATGTTGTTTCACAAACTCAGAAAATAAATCATACTTAAAATCAGCCAAGAGACCAAGATGTGAGGGAGGCCAAAATGAAACAGAAACAGTAACAAATATAACTAACTGTTTTACAAACGAGTAATTTAACCATACTGAAGAAGGTGGAGAAGGAAAAAACTAACCTAAGCAACTTTGAAGTGCAATGTTTTGAGTGTGTATATAAGGCTAAAGACCAAAAGAACTGTACACTAATAATTTTCTGTAGTAAGTAAATTTATTTTTCCACAGACTTATTATCAATTTTGATACCACTATATGAATATACTAGGATTGAGCAAGGAAACAAATGTATTATGTATTAGGAGACCAAAGTCTAGCTTATTTAGAGAAAATAGTTTAAAAAGGAAAGTCAAAAGCTTGAATGAGCTCAGATGTGTTGGATTGGAACTGGAAATATCAACAGAATCTCAAGCTTTATGACAGAAATGTACAAATAAAAATAAATATAGATGCGTGCTAGTATACGTACATATATTTCTCAAATTTGCCCCTGAGTGGGTCCAGAAATAATTAACACACCTAGAGAGACATCTTGGTGTCAAAATACCATTATCCAATGAAAGAAACCAAAGATACTGGGAGAAATGGTGGATTCTAGGGATAAAGCAGGAAAAATGCAGATATGTTTTCTAGAATATGTTGTGAAGCCAAAAAGACAAGAAACACTGAAAATATGATGGAAGCATGTGAAAAAGAAAAAGAAAAAAAAGTGGATCCAGCTTGAAGAAACTCTCAATGATGAAATCTAGGACAAGTTGAGTAACAAAATAAATATTGATTGTAAAGTATTGAAACCCTCAGAGTAAAACTAATATCTCTGAGTCTGCATTGATACAAGTAAATGATTAAATGAGCAAACAAAATAAATAAAGAAGGAACAGCCCTTGCTCATGGTAGAATTCCAGTTAATAGACATAGAAAGAATGACTATAATAGAAAATCTATTTAGTCAAACACCGCAAAAAGAATCATCAATAAAAACTAAAAGTAGTGGCTGAGAAAACAACAACAACAACAACAAAATATGATGAGATTGTATTTGCATAGTCTCCAAACTGTTTCTCAAAATGGAAACTTTTTAGTGACGAAGTGGCACATAACTCTTTACTGTGGAGAAATCTGAAATCTGGCAGCAAGCACTTTAACCAAGTGATCAAAGTGAGGGTCGCAGCACCAGAAAAAGTCATGTCAACATCATGAATCCCTTAATACAAGACACTGAAAATGGCAGAACATCACTTCTGTGACATTTGCAAAAAAAAAAAAAAAAAAAAAATGCATAACTTCAATCAATGAGGAAACATCAGAAAACTCCAAAGTGAAGGATATTCCTCAAAATCAAAGGCCAATACCATTCTAAAATGTCAAAGACATGAAAGACAAAAAAAGAATAAGGAACTATCAAAGATGCAAGAACACTACAGAAACATAATGACTAAATCCAATGAGGGATCCTGGATTGGATCGTGAAGCAGAAAGACATTAGTGGGAAACTGGTGAAATGTCAATAAGGAGTGTAAATTAGTTATCATTGTATCAATGTTAAAATCCTGGTTTCAGTAATTGCATCATGGTTATGTAAAATATTAACATTAGGGGAAGCCAGGGAAATGGTATATGGGCACTCTTCATACCTATCATGCATCTTTTCTATAAGTCTGTTTCAAAATTAAATTATTTTAAAAGGCAGTCAGTGGCCCAGTCCATAGGACAGCCTTAAAGGGCCACAGGTCTTCTTAGAAATGCACAAGAAACAATGTTCAAGAATAATAAACAAAAATGTATGCCCTATTGTAGAATTCAGCTCAATTGACTGACCAGAAATTACTTTCTGCTTCATTTTTTCCTTGCAGACAAAGGAACAGTCCGAACATGGCATCAGAGATCCACATGCCAGGCCCAGTATGCCTCATTGAAAACACTAAAGGGCATCTGGTGGTGAATCCAGAAGCTCTGGAGATCCTGTCTGCCATTACACAGCCTGTAGCAGTGGTGGCAATTGTGGGCCTCTACCGCACAGGCAAATCCTACCTGATGAACAAGCTGGCTGGGAAGAACAAAGGTGAGTGGCACCAGCAAAGCATGGATGAGTCCCATCTGTCCAGTTACACAGCCAGTATCCAGTTTGAAGATGGGATGAAAGAAAGTTAATGTTGGGGATAAATATTGATAACTAACTTTGAATTCATTGGCAAACTCTTTGCATTCACTCTGGAGGATTGGAGTCAACTGACTCTTCCCACTTTGCCTTTATCTTCATGTTTCATATATAAATAAGCTATTAATTAAAAAATTAAATAATAATGCATTATTAAATATTTACTAAAATATTTATGTAGTAATAGCAAGTTTCCACAGAACTTTAAGATAAAATGAATGCTTCAATACATATTGGATATTCTAATTTCTCTATTTTTTTGTAATTAAGGTCACTATTGGTTATAATTTATCTCTTTTACATGAGGCTGTAGTGTCAGGGACTCAGTGTGGCTTATAAAGCACCAAGTTACCAGTCAGAAGCCTGATGTTAAAGTGTAGTTTGTATGTCTTTGTAACTAAGCCAATCAGTTACTATTTCTACTCTTCATTTTCATCATTCAGGAAATGAATGATTTGACTACCATATCTTGAGTTCCTCTGTCAACTCAAAATAACAACAGATAGTCACTCTCCAAAGAAATGAATATATTCAGGAATAAGTACAGGATTTGTAAATTCTGGAAATGCATATAACAAATCATAAGTTCATCTGGAAGTGTTAAGGCAGTGAGAAACTTTTAAAGGCAAAAAGGAGACATATATGCCAGTTGATGTAAAATAAGTTCAATGGTTTACAGGATCATATTGCAGGTGAGGACATGTGCATTGGCTGCTGCTTGAGAGAGTTTTATGGAGAGAGCCCTGACTGCAGGGACCCTGATGGCAGCAAGTAAGGCCACTTGCAAGATTGTGGTTAGGACTGGCTATTACTGGAAGTACAGAAGTAGCCTTTGATGCAAGGCTATAGTTTGGCAATGTCCTAATGGCACTTTCCACCATAAGAAAGTATACATGAAAGCCCTTCCTTCATGAACTCCTGACTCCATTTTGTTAGGGTTTGGCATAAGTGACTCCATTTTGCTTCTGACAACTTTTGCAGTTCCCCCTTTGATCAAGATCTTTCTCTGAAAGCATCTCTGATCAATCATCCTGTGGTTATGTATTATGTGTTCCTCAGTGCTTGGATGCACTTGATTTGGTTGGTTTGTTCCCAAATCAGTCCCAAGTGATTGGTGACTGGGAGTCAGTTTCAAAACACTTTTAGCCACCTTTGAGCAACAAAGATGTTTGGAAGGAGTGGGTTTCAGGCTAATTCTCCCTGGAATTCATTATGAAGTCAATTTTTTCAATTCCACATTTTCAGCATATCCTTTAAGTGCTGAGCCAGCATTATTATCTTAGGAGTGTCATTTCTGCAGAAGTCAGACAGGTAACAGGTACAAAGCTCAAAGAAAATAATGCAAAGCAAAACCAACAGGAGCATAACAAATTTATTTTGGACGATGGTTCTGAACCAAGAGCTCAATTAAACAAATTAAAAGACCATGTGGGACTGGGTAAGGTTTGTTATAGGCATTGAGTCTTTTACATAGTTTGGTTGGTGATTCTATTATTTAGTATCTCATGACTTGGTTAAATTAAAGCCGAGAGTGCTAACTCTGTAAAAAGGGATCACTGGTACAATTTGAACAAAAAGTTGTGTTAAGAATATTGCCAAAGTTATTCACTACATGGAAGAAAGCATCTCTTAGATCATGTAAAGATTTGGGGTTGGCATGACAGATCCAATATTCCATCAAGTACCCACAGAAGCTGATGATTATGAAATTATAACTATGGCATTATCCTGTCAAATGAAAAAGAAGGCACAAGCAAAGAAAATTTAAGAAGGATAATAGTCTCATTTTTGTAAGTATTGTTCTATCATTCTTAGAAAAAGCTGTCCACAGCATGAAACCATCAACTTCTCATACTGGTTTACACACTAAATGTCTTTGGGTATGGCATTGAGTGGTTTGGTGAACTTTCTGTGTGGCCTAAACATGAGACATGAGACTTATCCCTTGAAATTTACATTGAGTTGTGTAGCTTTAGTGTATAGAGCTTCAGGAACAGAGCAGATTTTTATTTTAGCAATTCCAGGCCAGAAAATTGGGTTGGACGAACCTAGAAGAATTGAAAATTTAGTCCAGGTTGTAGATAAATAACAATAAACTCAAAAGCAATGCATAGGGCTGCAATCTAATAGCAGATGAAGTATAGTTTTCCTTTTTTAATCATAAATTTTCTCCTCTAGTCATTCCAGTTTTTACCAAGATAAGGCTTCTTTGTTTGCAGAATAAATTTAACCTCATCAAACAAAGCCTGATTATACAAGTACAGCAAGAATCGTCAAGAGACTCTTTTATGTTTGCTTTGTTGACCCTTTAAGCCAATTAAATAGAGCCCTTTCACATATCTTGTAAGCCAATTAAATAGAGCTCTTTCACATATCTTGGAAGAAAATTATTACAAACACAAAACATGCAAACATAAATGCACACACAAGCAAAGATCACAGAGTTTTCCACAAAGGACAGCTAAATCCAAACTATTTTTCTGAAAAAATAGAATAAGTTAAAGTTACTTGCTCAAATGGCTAACCTTTGAGATTTTTCATTTGACTTTAACTGTTAATTCTGTGGAGGCTGTGGACTAAATTTGGGGTAAACTGCAGTTTCCACAACAGTTTTTTTTTTTTTTTTTTTTTTAAATTTGAGGCTGAGTTTTGCTCTT
>NC_045434.1:119198-147994 GCF_002776525.5 Piliocolobus tephrosceles | reverse complement strand
AAGAGCAAAACTCAGCCTCAAATTTAAAAAAAAAAAAAAAAAAAAAAACTGTTGTGGAAACTGCAGTTTACCCCAAATTTAGTCCACAGCCTCCACAGAATTAACAGTTAAAGTCAAATGAAAAATCTCAAAGGTTAGCCATTTGAGCAAGTAACTTTAACTTATTCTATTTTTTCAGAAAAATAGTTTGGATTTAGCTGTCCTTTGTGGAAAACTCTGTGATCTTTGCTTGTGTGTGCATTTATGTTTGCATGTTTTGTGTTTGTAATAATTTTCTTCCAAGATATGTGAAAGAGCTCTATTTAATTGGCTTACAAGATATGTGAAAGGGCTCTATTTAATTGGCTTAAAGGGTCAACAAAGCAAACATAAAAGAGTCTCTTGACGATTCTTGCTGTACTTGTATAATCAGGCTTTGTTTGATGAGGTTAAATTTATTCTGCAAACAAAGAAGCCTTATCTTGGTAAAAACTGGAATGACTAGAGGAGAAAATTTATGATTAAAAAAGGAAAACTATACTTCATCTGCTATTAGATTGCAGCCCTATGCATTGCTTTTGAGTTTATTGTTATTTATCTACAACCTGGACTAAATTTTCAATTCTTCTAGGTTCGTCCAACCCAATTTTCTGGCCTGGAATTGCTAAAATAAAAATCTGCTCTGTTCCTGAAGCTCTATACACTAAAGCTACACAACTCAATGTAAATTTCAAGGGATAAGTCTCATGTCTCATGTTTAGGCCACACAGAAAGTTCACCAAACCACTCAATGCCATACCCAAAGACATTTAGTGTGTAAACCAGTATGAGAAGTTGATGGTTTCATGCTGTGGACAGCTTTTTCTAAGAATGATAGAACAATACTTACAAAAATGAGACTATTATCCTTCTTAAATTTTCTTTGCTTGTGCCTTCTTTTTCATTTGACAGGATAATGCCATAGTTATAATTTCATAATCATCAGCTTCTGTGGGTACTTGATGGAATATTGGATCTGTCATGCCAACCCCAAATCTTTACATGATCTAAGAGATGCTTTCTTCCATGTAGTGAATAACTTTGGCAATATTCTTAACACAACTTTTTGTTCAAATTGTACCAGTGATCCCTTTTTACAGAGTTAGCACTCTCGGCTTTAATTTAACCAAGTCATGAGATACTAAATAATAGAATCACCAACCAAACTATGTAAAAGACTCAATGCCTATAACAAACCTTACCCAGTCCCACATGGTCTTTTAATTTGTTTAATTGAGCTCTTGGTTCAGAACCATCGTCCAAAATAAATTTGTTATGCTCCTGTTGGTTTTGCTTTGCATTATTTTCTTTGAGCTTTGTACCTGTTACCTGTCTGACTTCTGCAGAAATGACACTCCTAAGATAATAATGCTGGCTCAGCACTTAAAGGATATGCTGAAAATGTGGAATTGAAAAAATTGACTTCATAATGAATTCCAGGGAGAATTAGCCTGAAACCCACTCCTTCCAAACATCTTTGTTGCTCAAAGGTGGCTAAAAGTGTTTTGAAACTGACTCCCAGTCACCAATCACTTGGGACTGATTTGGGAACAAACCAACCAAATCAAGTGCATCCAAGCACTGAGGAACACATAATACATAACCACAGGATGATTGATCAGAGATGCTTTCAGAGAAAGATCTTGATCAAAGGGGGAACTGCAAAAGTTGTCAGAAGCAAAATGGAGTCACTTATGCCAAACCCTAACAAAATGGAGTCAGGAGTTCATGAAGGAAGGGCTTTCATGTATACTTTCTTATGGTGGAAAGTGCCATTAGGACATTGCCAAACTATAGCCTTGCATCAAAGGCTACTTCTGTACTTCCAGTAATAGCCAGTCCTAACCACAATCTTGCAAGTGGCCTTACTTGCTGCCATCAGGGTCCCTGCAGTCAGGGCTCTCTCCATAAAACTCTCTCAAGCAGCAGCCAATGCACATGTCCTCACCTGCAATATGATCCTGTAAACCATTGAACTTATTTTACATCAACTGGCATATATGTCTCCTTTTTGCCTTTAAAAGTTTCTCACTGCCTTAACACTTCCAGATGAACTTATGATTTGTTATATGCATTTCCAGAATTTACAAATCCTGTACTTATTCCTGAATATATTCATTTCTTTGGAGAGTGACTATCTGTTGTTATTTTGAGTTGACAGAGGAACTCAAGATATGGTAGTCAAATCATTCATTTCCTGAATGATGAAAATGAAGAGTAGAAATAGTAACTGATTGGCTTAGTTACAAAGACATACAAACTACACTTTAACATCAGGCTTCTGACTGGTAACTTGGTGCTTTATAAGCCACACTGAGTCCCTGACACTACAGCCTCATGTAAAAGAGATAAATTATAACCAATAGTGACCTTAATTACAAAAAAATAGAGAAATTAGAATATCCAATATGTATTGAAGCATTCATTTTATCTTAAAGTTCTGTGGAAACTTGCTATTACTACATAAATATTTTAGTAAATATTTAATAATGCATTATTATTTAATTTTTTAATTAATAGCTTATTTATATATGAAACATGAAGATAAAGGCAAAGTGGGAAGAGTCAGTTGACTCCAATCCTCCAGAGTGAATGCAAAGAGTTTGCCAATGAATTCAAAGTTAGTTATCAATATTTATCCCCAACATTAACTTTCTTTCATCCCATCTTCAAACTGGATACTGGCTGTGTAACTGGACAGATGGGACTCATCCATGCTTTGCTGGTGCCACTCACCTTTGTTCTTCCCAGCCAGCTTGTTCATCAGGTAGGATTTGCCTGTGCGGTAGAGGCCCACAATTGCCACCACTGCTACAGGCTGTGTAATGGCAGACAGGATCTCCAGAGCTTCTGGATTCACCACCAGATGCCCTTTAGTGTTTTCAATGAGGCATACTGGGCCTGGCATGTGGATCTCTGATGCCATGTTCGGACTGTTCCTTTGTCTGCAAGGAAAAAATGAAGCAGAAAGTAATTTCTGGTCAGTCAATTGAGCTGAATTCTACAATAGGGCATACATTTTTGTTTATTATTCTTGAACATTGTTTCTTGTGCATTTCTAAGAAGACCTGTGGCCCTTTAAGGCTGTCCTATGGACTGGGCCACTGACTGCCTTTTAAAATAATTTAATTTTGAAACAGACTTATAGAAAAGATGCATGATAGGTATGAAGAGTGCCCATATACCATTTCCCTGGCTTCCCCTAATGTTAATATTTTACATAACCATGATGCAATTACTGAAACCAGGATTTTAACATTGATACAATGATAACTAATTTACACTCCTTATTGACATTTCACCAGTTTCCCACTAATGTCTTTCTGCTTCACGATCCAATCCAGGATCCCTCATTGGATTTAGTCATTATGTTTCTGTAGTGTTCTTGCATCTTTGATAGTTCCTTATTCTTTTTTTGTCTTTCATGTCTTTGACATTTTAGAATGGTATTGGCCTTTGATTTTGAGGAATATCCTTCACTTTGGAGTTTTCTGATGTTTCCTCATTGATTGAAGTTATGCATTTTTTTTTTTTTTTTTTTTTTGCAAATGTCACAGAAGTGATGTTCTGCCATTTTCAGTGTCTTGTATTAAGGGATTCATGATGTTGACATGACTTTTTCTGGTGCTGCGACCCTCACTTTGATCACTTGGTTAAAGTGCTTGCTGCCAGATTTCAGATTTCTCCACAGTAAAGAGTTATGTGCCACTTCGTCACTAAAAAGTTTCCATTTTGAGAAACAGTTTGGAGACTATGCAAATACAATCTCATCATATTTTGTTGTTGTTGTTGTTGTTTTCTCAGCCACTACTTTTAGTTTTTATTGATGATTCTTTTTGCGGTGTTTGACTAAATAGATTTTCTATTATAGTCATTCTTTCTATGTCTATTAACTGGAATTCTACCATGAGCAAGGGCTGTTCCTTCTTTATTTATTTTGTTTGCTCATTTAATCATTTACTTGTATCAATGCAGACTCAGAGATATTAGTTTTACTCTGAGGGTTTCAATACTTTACAATCAATATTTATTTTGTTACTCAACTTGTCCTAGATTTCATCATTGAGAGTTTCTTCAAGCTGGATCCACTTTTTTTTCTTTTTCTTTTTCACATGCTTCCATCATATTTTCAGTGTTTCTTGTCTTTTTGGCTTCACAACATATTCTAGAAAACATATCTGCATTTTTCCTGCTTTATCCCTAGAATCCACCATTTCTCCCAGTATCTTTGGTTTCTTTCATTGGATAATGGTATTTTGACACCAAGATGTCTCTCTAGGTGTGTTAATTATTTCTGGACCCACTCAGGGGCAAATTTGAGAAATATATGTACGTATACTAGCACGCATCTATATTTATTTTTATTTGTACATTTCTGTCATAAAGCTTGAGATTCTGTTGATATTTCCAGTTCCAATCCAACACATCTGAGCTCATTCAAGCTTTTGACTTTCCTTTTTAAACTATTTTCTCTAAATAAGCTAGACTTTGGTCTCCTAATACATAATACATTTGTTTCCTTGCTCAATCCTAGTATATTCATATAGTGGTATCAAAATTGATAATAAGTCTGTGGAAAAATAAATTTACTTACTACAGAAAATTATTAGTGTACAGTTCTTTTGGTCTTTAGCCTTATATACACACTCAAAACATTGCACTTCAAAGTTGCTTAGGTTAGTTTTTTCCTTCTCCACCTTCTTCAGTATGGTTAAATTACTCGTTTGTAAAACAGTTAGTTATATTTGTTACTGTTTCTGTTTCATTTTGGCCTCCCTCACATCTTGGTCTCTTGGCTGATTTTAAGTATGATTTATTTTCTGAGTTTGTGAAACAACATGGTTCTTAAATTCAGAGCTTTTCAAAAAGTTACAGTCAGAGAAGTGTCACTTTTCCTTCATCTTACCACTACACTCCCATTGCACTGGTCTTCTATTCTTTCTACCACATTCCAACCCATCCTCCATAGATACTCACTCTTGTTAGTTTCTGGTTTACTCTTCTTGGATTTTCTTTCCACAAATGAGAATGTGCATATTTTCTTTTTCACATTTTCTAACATGAAGATCATATCATGTAGAAATTTGGAAATCACTCCACATCTGTTCATAGAAAGCTTTGAAAATCCTTTTAACATGTATCTACTCCTTTATGTGGATTATACCCCAGTTTATTCAATCACTCTTCAATGTATGGGCATTTAGATTGTCTCAAATATTTTGCAATTACAAACAATGCTGCAATGAATAACTCTGCTAACTTTATGCATGTGTATTTTTATATTGTTACAGGAGTAATTTCAGGATAGATTCCTACCAACAGTATTGCTTGGTCAAAAGATGAGAGTATATAATTTTGTAGATATTGTCCAGTTCCTCTACAGAAGGTTGTACAAGGTTGCATTCCCACCAGCTCATCTTGTATGTCATTTTCCAGAAAATGGAATTTTTCCGAGGTGCCCCGCTTACTCTTCCGACTTAAGTACAAAATTTCCTTTGGAAGCTTTTCACGTTCACATTTAGATCTTTGGATTGAGCAAAGCTGAGCTCGCTGAACTCATGTGTATAGTAATAGTAATTTTCATCTAGGGAACATTGTGTCACACATATCTACATATTTTGAAACATAGATACCATTCTAACCCATCCTTGGTCCTGATTTCTTCCAAGCCCTTCTGAGGGCAGGGTCTGATCAGACTGTGGGACTCAGGTTGCCCAATGGCTTCCTCCTTTCACTGTGCATCAGCATTCACACGTTATTCATGCAAGCCTGATAGTTCACACCTGACACTTATCTGTTGATTTTTGACTCAAACATGTTACCAGATTTTGAATTCTCTGCATTTTAAGATTGATTCTTTATTACCTCCATGTATATCAGTCTGCATATTGTTTTTAATCATTTCATGTAATGAAGTCACACCGGGAAACATTCTTTGAAAAACCATGGCTTGTTTTTTGTCTGATCTCTGCCGTATAGAGAGTAACATGTGCACAATTGTAATCTTGCTATCTTTATCCGGGACTTGATAAATTAAATATTTTGATAATTTTGTAAACTTAAAAGGAGTGAACAGCCTTCTTCTAGTAATGCTTTAATTTTATGTTTTTAAGTTGAATATCTCAATCCTTATAACTTATGTGATCATGATGCAAAATATATAATCTCTTTAAGATACAAGCAAATATAGACGATAGATATTATAGTTTACATTTTTATCCTATAATAAAGAGTGGTTTGCTTCCACTATAGAGTTGGTTACTTCTGACTTGTTCCACTGGAGGCTTCTATTAAATTATCTGGCTTCCCATCGCTTCAGCAGAATATGGCAAAAACGCCATTTATTTTTCTGTGATCATGACCCATTTCCTCTTATAGCAATGGCCTACAGGATCTGCTGGCAAGCAAGAAGGGCAAACCAGAAACTAAAAAGATTGGGTATCTATGGAAGATGAGTGAAAACACAGTATGGGTCTGTCCAATTCCGCAGCATGTACTATGCTACCATAAAATAGGAATCAATCAATCATTGGCTCAGAAAAGGTGGTGGCATAAAGATGTTATAAGCTCCTCCATTATAATAATGAGCTTCCTCTTTTTGCAGATCCCAAGTTACCTACCTTCATTTACCTGTAGCTATAAATGTTGGCAATAAAGAAAGTGACAGAGTCTATTAGGCAGATATTTAAAGATAACGGTAATTTAAGATGGCGCCAGAAAAGAAATAACAATCTTAGAACATTAGCTTCTCTGAATATCTGTTCCACCTCTACTGAAGCCTAATTTGACACGGCAGGAATTAGAGCACACTAAGGTACATGCAGTCACCTAAGGCCAGGATTTCATCTAGACTTGTATCCTGCATTTGGCTCAACTGCTGCATATCTTGGGGATGGTCAACTTAGAGAAAACGAATGGATCCTTATAAATCGCAAAATCCTTATAAGTCCTAGTCTTACCCAGAGTAGAGATCCTCTGGAGTTGGTAAGAAGGCAGTTTCAATGAGAAAGTTAAGAGTCTTTATTCTCTTCTCTTTAGTTCTGAATTTGGCTGCACTGCTTTCTCCCTCTTTTTTTCTTGCTGGAACTTTGGACTTTTACCTTACCTCTCCAATGTCATGGGGCTTTCCAGACTTTCTAGAGACCTGTATTTATACGTGTAAAAAGCAACGCAACCTCTGCAAATAAATAGAGTAATATGACAGTCTGTGATTTAGCAACGATAAAAGAAATTGCTGACAGCTGCGCTAGTGAGAGGATTTGACATAATTTCTCAAACAGAATCTTCCAATTTTATTATTGGAAGAGATCTTAGAGACAGCTTGCAATTATTTAAAAAAAACTTCATCGAATCATTTAAAATAATGACATTCATCTCATGTTTGTGGGCCACGTTGAGAAGTGCAGGAATGAGAAAGCTTAATATAATATTATTTAGGTTCAATTCGCTTGAATATTAGACTCTTTTAAAATGGACCTCATTATTTGCATTTAGAAATGAGGACTGTAAGTGCTCTGAGGGAATGTCCACGTCTTATACATGTTTGAATTATTAGCACCTAACTCAGGTCTTGGCACTTAACATTTAATAATAATGAAGGCAGTACCCATTTTGTTTACATAAATTATCCCATTGTATTCTTATCACGAATACTTTTACCACAATGTTAAAAGAGAGATTTAATAATTTGTTACAATTACAGAGCTACTAAATAAGATTTGGGCTCAAGAAGTCTTCCTGTCAATCACTTCATTAAAATACCTCTGTGTTTGCTTAGTGTACAGTAACAATGTTTTCTCCTCATCAGTTCCATTCTAGGCCATATTCTTTACACATACCATTTTAAATATCAAAACACCTCAAGATAAAGGGTGTTTATTATCCCCATTGTCCAAGGGGGAAAAATAATCAGAAAATGGGTAATTAATATGTATAACTAAAGCCATTGAGCTACACACCAAGGTAGCAAGTAATTGAGTGAGATTCAAACTTGAAAATCCATTTGATTAAAATCACATTGATTCTCTATGGCATATTGTCTCTAAAAGAGAGGAAGGTGGGAAAAGGGGAAGAAAGAGAGAGAAATGGAGAGCAGAGAGTAAGACCTGTATGTGTGTGTGTGTGTGTGTGTGTGTGTGTGTGTGTGTGTGTGTGAATATTGATGAGATTGAAAGTGAAAGTAAGGCAGGTTATTTCAAAACAGAGCTAATGCTAGGAAATCACCTGCTTTTTCTAAGCAATAAAATCTATTGTTTATATCAGGCAAACAAAAAATAGCCCCAGACAAAATTGAATCTTTGTGAATTATGTATAATTTAAGGGTATATAAATTTATAAGAAAAAAAGATTCCACTTTCCCAACTTGTTGTTTTTTGAGATGGATTTTTCTCTCTTGTTGCCCAGGCTGGAGTGCAATAGCGCGATCTTGGCTCACTGCAAACTCCACCTCCCGGGTTCAAGTGATTCTCCTGCCTCAGCCTCCTGAGTAGCTAGGATTACAGGCATGAGCCACCATGCCCGGCTAATTTTGTATTTTTAGTAGAGATGGGGTATCTCTATGTTGGTCAGGCTGGTCTCGAACTCCTGATCTCAGGTGATCCACCTGCCTCGGCCTCCCAAAGTGTTGGGATTACAGGCGTGAGCCACCATGCCAGACCCCAACTTGTTTTTAGAGTGTTTCTTTGGAGACTAGTGGGCCAGAGTCCTTTCTTTAACCTTTGAATATAAATAGAGCTTTCTAGAGGTTAAATATCATTGCCAGCTTTACAACCCAGAGATGTCTTCAGGAGTCTGGACTCCATGTCTTTTGAAATGGAAATATCCAGAAAGACAGAGACCCAGGCTTCCTGACACTTTGGGAGCTTAAGCCCCGTGCCTATCCTGTCTGTAGCCATTTCTTCCAAGGGAGATAAATGTTAATATTCTTTCAGATAAGCAAATAGCTACCACATTTCCAAGGTGAGCATAGGATGAATACACGGAAGGTAGAGCAAAGTTCAGAATGTAACAGCAAATTATGTTGTCAATTCTGTCATGGGAAAACAGGATGGCGTTGATCCTAAGGAAACATGTTATATAAACCAGCTAAAAACAGTGCAGTTAAATGCTGGGCGAGGTGGCTCACACCTGTAATCCCAGCACTTTGGGAGACTGAGGTGGGCGGATCACTTGAGGTCAGGAACTTGAGACCAGCCTGGTCAACACAGTGAAACCCCGACTCTACAAAAATACAAAAAAAAAAAAAATAGCCAGGTGTAGTGGTACATGCCTGTACTCCCAGCTACTAGGGAAGCTGAGGCAGGAAAATCACTTGAACCTGGGAGGCAGAGGTTGCAGTGAGCCAAGATAGCACCACTGCACTTCAGCCTGGGTGATAGAGTGAGAGTCTGTCTCAAAAAGCTATTTTATAAAACATGAATAAGAAAAGACACTACATCTGCATTTTATATACATTTGATATGTAATTTTAATGTGTAAGTAAGAAATGCTCGCACAGGTTTGGATCTGGTGGCTCACGCCTGTAATCCCAGCTACTTGAGAAGCTGAGGCAGGATAATCGTTTCAACCTGGGAGGTGGAAGTTGCAGTGAGCCCAGATCGCGCCTCTACACCCCATCCTTGGCAACAGAGTGAGACTTCCTCTCAACAATAACAACAAACAACAAAAATAAAAATAAAATAGTGCAGTATAAAGAGATCTTATGTGTCAGGATGTATAAATACTGTAAACTTTCAACCTGATTTTGCAGTCATTTGCGGAATACCTATCTGCACGTATTTGGTTCTTGTTAATAATAAAACAGTGTTCCATTTTTTCTAAATTTTTGTGGAGACAACATTTTTGGTACAACTTTTATTTCACCAACAATATGAAAGAATTAAATTTACTACTTTCCCTACATACCCATTTCCAGAAGAACTAAAGTTGTTACCTATAGATAAATTTAAATATGTTGATTAATTCAATTCATGGTGCATATAATTCTATTTATTAAAAACCTAGAAATCAATGACAAAGAACAAAAGCCTAGTAGTAGGATATCTACTGTAAATTTAGCAGTATTTCTAACTCATTGATGAGATTAGAAGTTATGTTTTATTTTTGTACTTTCCAGCATATTGTGACTTTTTTCAATGACTAAATTATCATCCCAGGAAAACACATACACATCAAGAAAGTAATTTTCCTGTTGAAAAATAAGATCACTTATTTAAATAATCATTTTCTGCTAGGTATTCGGTATTGTAATCCATTGGTGATTTATTTGTAAGACAGGTATTTAATAAGAAATGACTACACACAAAGTCTCTCATACATTAGTGTCTAATTGTATACAATTGAAGTATTTATATTGGGGCAAGTCAGGTAGGAAAGGGTACTTAAAATGAAAATCTTATTCTTTTGCTGTGGACAGAAATCAAAGGCGTTTGATATAGTTGCATGAGGTGGTTAATGACTGTGTGAATTGCCCTAGTCTGAAATAAACATTTTGTGATTTAGTGATTTAGCACAGGAAGCATTTTTTTTTTCTGTATTAAGAACAAAGGGTTTTTTGTTGACATAGGATTCATACAATAGTGAAGTCACGGGGCTAAAGTATAGGGTTGCTTTGAAATCACCTTTCCAAAATTATAACCGAGGAAATTATGACAGTGAAAGAAATCAGACCTAACTGACCCCATCTTGCTTCTAACCTTTAACTTGTCCTTGTTCATCTTGGGACCTAGGCCAAACTAACTTTGGGAAGGAATTTAGTTCATGGTTTGACTCTGAAACAAAATTGGCAACAGTCTTTTCCTGAAAAGACCCCCTTCTTGCCTGGGAACCAGTCTGCCTTTGCAGGACCAATAAATTAGCTACAAGATTAGAAACTACAGTTTAGTGGACATGCAGCCTCTGGCTCCAAGAGTCTGAACCTCCCCAAATTGCTCCTGGGATAACATCACTATTGCAAAATCTAAGATAAGTGCTTGAGATATTTTGCAGACCCCATACTTGATGAATCAGTTGACACCACCTATACCAGTAATCTGGCCCAAGCAGCTCACACCACCCAGACCAGTAATCTGGCTGAACCAGTTCTGCCACCCCACCCAGGAACAGAAACCAGCAAGAAAAATTGACTTCGATCCTCTACGATTCCATCTCCAACCTGAACAATCAGTACTCCCCACTTCCCAAGCCGCTAGTCACCAAATTATCTTTAAGAACCCTGATCCCCTAATGCTTGGGGAGACTGATTTGAGTAATAATAAAACTTAGGTCTCACGCACAGCCGGCTCTGTGTGAATTACTCTTTCTTCATTGCAATTCCCCTGTCTTGATAAATTGGTTCTGTCTAAGCAGCAGGCAAAGTGAACCCACTGGGCAGTTATAGTTTAGAAAAAGTAAACTAGTCACAGTTGGCTTTTATGAATATGGCGAAAAGTATGTCAAAGCCCTGATAGCTCATCCTAGTTGTGCTGTATTTCAGGGACTGGAGCTGCTGCCCAGTTTCCTTCACTCCAGAGAGGATCCTGTCTCTGGTCTACCCGCGAGGCTGTAGGACCTTGCTGTGTCCACCTTGGGGCGTGTTTGCTTCACAGACACGGAACTTCCCTTGGGAGCAGACATATCGCTTAAATGTTTTTACTTCCTCTCTATATTCAATGTGATATAGGAGTAAAGAATAAATTATGTAGGCAGGTAGTGAGGGTACGGGCATCCTTGGTAAGGTTTTCCTTTTAATGAAAAGCAGCCCCCAAATAATTTTCTTTTCTAACAAAGAGCAACCTGTATAATTGAGCTGCAAACATATACCAGCAAACTAGAAGCTTGCACAGGAGAATACCGGCAGTTGTGCCAACAGGAACCTGGGACTAGGTATGTTCGAATTGTGGCTCTATTCTTTCTTCTCTTTGCCAGCCACACGTACAGTAAGAATCAGACAACAAGGCTCCGGCCAAATGGGAAGTCCATTTGCATAATAAGATTAGGGTGGGGTAGACAGCCTTCCGGGCATGTTATATAAACATCACAGCTGGTCCAGCCAATCTGTGGTCCCTATGTAAATCAGACATCACCTCCTCAAGCCTGTCTACAAAATCTGCTGCACTCTGCTGTGGGTTGGAATTCCCACTTGGGTGCCTCTCTCTCTCACAGGAGAGGCAACTGTTCTCCTTTCTCTTTATCCAGACAATGATGCCATGTAGATGTACATACATGTGACACGATTTCATCTGACCAAGGAGGCCAAAGGAGACCAAGCAACACTGTCTCCTCAGCTTTTTGTTTTTGTGAACTGTTTCTAGTGTGAAAGGAAAATATCCTGGGCCCCAAATCACTAAGCTAAAGGGAAAAGTCAAGCTAGGAACTGCTTAGGGCAAACCTGCCTCCCATTCTATTCAGAGTCACCCCTCTGCTCACTGAGATAAATCCGTACCTGATTGCCTCCATTGGTAAGGCTAATGAGAAACTTAAAAGAATGCAACCATTTGTCTCTTATCTACCTATGATCTGGAAGCCCTCTCCCCATTTTGGGTTGTCCTGTTTTCCAGAACAAACCAATGTTCATCTTACATATGCTGATCGATGTGTTTCATGTCTCCCTAGAATAGACTCCGTCTCAAAGAAACAAACAAACAAACAAACAAAAAAACCAAACTGTTCTCTGACCACCCAGGACACATGTTGTCAGGACCTCCTGAGGCAGTGTCATGGGTGCACATCCTCAACCTTGACAAAATAAACTTTCTAAATTCACTAAGACCTGTCTCTAATTTTCATGGTTCACACTAGTATTCTTGGAGAGATGCCCTATTTTCCTTTGTATTTCTGACAAGGTTCCACTCCTAACTTCTATTCTAACCCTGAAGAGTTTTCGTAAGAAATAGAGTCTGTGAGAGATCGTCAAGCTCAGCCTAACAAGTGAGAAGATAGCACTACTGAGGTAGGCTATAGACATGTTATGGGACAATCAAAGACTGGAGAGACTGAAAAAGGCTCAGGAGAGTTTATTAAATTAAGATGATCACTAGCTCAGCCAGGCACACATCCAGAAAGTCTGAGTCCTGAACAAAGGGCTTTTCCTACTTTTAAACATCTTAAGGTGGGAACTATGTGAGGCAGGAAGCAAGTTACAGAAGCAAAAAACAAAGGCAGCATTACAACATTTCTTACATCTTGAGAGAAGCATGTCTTGCAATCTAAACTTATCAGTCTTGTGACCCTCCAGCCATGCAGGAGGTAAGCAGGAACTCACTGGGCCTTTGAGGAACAAACTGAGGAATGTTGAGTTGGGGAGTATAGATAAGATCCACCGACCACAAAGAGAAGACAGGTTGTGAATATTCTCTTTTAACTTGAGTGTAAGGGATGGGGGTGGGGAGTCACACTTTGCAGCAACTTAAGGAGGATTTAAAAATTTATATTACTGCTACTATTAGGTTATATTTGATTTCATTAATTCCTTCTTCATTCCCCGCTTTTGGTGCTCGACAAAAATGTAGATTAGTAAAGAGCACCACAGTTAGCTATTTCTTCTTGAGTGAGTACGTACTCATCTTGGGATACTGGTGGGTACCTTTGCAGAGCCATTATTCGGGTGGTGGTATGTCTGTCCTTGGTGGCTCTGCTGCTTACTCTTTTTGTCTTAGATTTTTACAGATGATCCAATATTATTTAGTTTACTGAGATGTGCAGCTTTGTAGGCATCAAAATATATGGACACAGGCCCTTTATGCGAGTAAGGGAAATTTTGTTTTGTTTACAAGTTTACAGACCCTGGTTTTTGTAGGGTTTGTATATGATGGCATTAGGGGTTCACCAATTTGGACTTGAAACCAGAAGTCACTAGATAAGAACTCTAGGTCATAACATACTTGGGGCTGCCCATTGCCAGGATCACAGACTGAATAACTAGTCAGATGGTAGACACAAGTTCCTGTATGAGTCCTTGTACACTCATAGTAGATCTGGTATAACAGAGTTTTAGTCACACGTTTTCCAGACGAGGCTTCTATCATATAATGATGACAGTCTTCCTGGTCCCCCTTTATAATCACAGGTGAAGGTGTCAGTGGCTTTAATATTACTAATATGATTAAACTTTTACTATGTATGGGCACCCTTTTGGGCAACAAGCTTGGTAGTATTTGCAAAGATAACATGACAGCAAAATTCAGTACAAATAAGAGTATAACTACGTTTGTAAATTCAATCCACATTTACTTATCTATCATTGACTTCCTCAGGCTTCGGCCATGTGTAGACTAGTCAGCTTCCCGTTGTGTGACTGGAGCAGGGCTCGATGTTTCCTCACGCTTCAGCTGTGCGTGGACCAACCAGCCTCCGGTGTGGTGAGAGCAGGGCAGTTGTCCTTGTCAGTAGTGGCTTGGTTTTGCTGCAGGATCAGCTGTGTCGGGTGGTCTGGGTTTTATTGACTGGTCCACTGGTGCTGGGCGGCAGCTGCTGCTGGTTTCAGCTGGCCATGATGAATCCAAGGTGTGATACCTGCAATTTTAACAGCAGTGGGGGTAGACAAGATCACAATATGGGGACCATCCCATAAAGGCCCTAACGTGGTTGGGTTCCATCGTTTGGCCCAGACAGAGTCTCCAGATTGGAAGGGATGTACTGCATCTGTGAGGCTAACAGGTATTCTTTCTCTTACCCACCCTTGTATTTCCTGCATGGCCTCACCTAAGGCTTGCATTTGCCTTCTTAAGGTTAATTCCCCAATTTCTTTTAAATCTCCTTTTATGTGAGTTCTGATGGGGGGTGGTAGGCCGAACACTATCTCGTTGGGTGAATAACCGGTTAAGTTATTAGGGGTGCACCTGACTCAGAGAAGGACCATGGGCAGCACCTGATCCCACCTTAGATGAGTTGCTTGGCAAGACTTCTTTAACAGCTGTTTGAGTGTCCAGTTCATTCTTTCAACTTTTCCAGAACTCTGTGAGTGATAAGCTGTATGCAGTTTCCATTTGATTTTTAACATCTGCATTAGCTGTTGTACTATTTCTGCCACAAATGCTGGACCATTGTCTGATCCTAAAGTTAGAGGCAGTCCAAATCTAGGAATAATGTCCTTTAACAAGATCCTGGTTCCTTCCTGAGCTTTCTCTGTCCTGGTGGGAAATGCCTCGACTCACCCTGAGGAAGTGCAGACAAACATTAGCATGTACCGGTAGTCTCCAGCTTGAGGTAGCTTGGTAAAGTCCACAGGCAGGTTTTTACAGGGTGTAGCTCCAGTTTCTTGAATCCCTTGGGGCTGTATTGGCCCCTGCCATGGATTGTTTTGGGCACAAGTTAAACATTGCTCACAAACGGCTCAAGTGATGGCAGTTAGTCGTGGCACATAGAAATGCCATCCTACAAGAGTCTCGAATGCAGTTTTTCCCATATGCTTTCCTTGATGAAACTGCTTTATGAACCGGGGGGCTTTTGCTTCTGGGATGGCAAGCCTCCCATCTGAGAACTTCCACCAACCTCCTTTCTGGTAACTTCCACTCTCCTGCTCAAACCAAGCCTTTTCATTAGAGGAGTAGTTAGGGGGTTCTGTAAGGGGAAGCTCCTGTAAGAGCATGGTAAGTGTTTCCTCTTCCTTCTTAGTTACCTCTGTCGTTGCAGCTCTTTTGGCTTCTTTGTCCATCTTTCTGTTTCCTCCAGCCTCATCACCTCCTCCTCTTTGATGCCCTTTGCAATGGATGACTGCTACTTCTTTTGGAGCCCATATGGCTTCTAAGAGCTGCTCTATTTCCTTTTCATTTTTGATTTCCTTTCCTTCAGTAGTTAATAATCCTCTTTCCTTATATATGGCTCCATGGGCATGCAAAGTGGCAAAAGCATACCTTGAGTCAGTATAGATGTTTCCTGACTTTCTTTCGGCCAAGATCAATGCTCTAGTGAGAGCTATTAGCTCAGCCCTTTGGGCTGAAGTTCCAACTGGCAGAGGGCGGGCTTCGGCTACTGAGTTTAGTGTTACCACTGCATATCCAGCCCAGCTGACACCTTCAGATATGAAGCCGCTGCCATCAGTAAAGTATTCAACATCTGGATCTTTTAAGGGCTGGTCCTTTAAGTCTTTTCAGCTTGAGAAAACCTCATCCACTGTTTCCACACAACAGTGATACCCTGGGCCGCACAACGGGGGCTTTCCATGCTCCACCCA
Source organism: Piliocolobus tephrosceles (assembly GCF_002776525.5). Taxonomy (NCBI): domain Eukaryota; kingdom Metazoa; phylum Chordata; class Mammalia; order Primates; family Cercopithecidae; genus Piliocolobus; species Piliocolobus tephrosceles. The sequence continues at coordinate 131,826 of NC_045434.1, read as the reverse complement.
TTCTATTGGCAACAGTGTGACTGGATTTAGAGTATTCACAGTCTCCAAGGTTATGCATGGGTTTTCACACAAAAGTCCTTGATATCTTGACATCTTAGGGTTAGAAAGCCAGCGATGCCCCCTCTGCTCCTTCAGGGTGATGACCATGTGGGGCACCCGAATTATTACCATTCCTCTGTTGTTGGGACAGTAAGGGTCATTACTATGGCTTTTCTTTGACCTAGGTTTAGAGTCATGTCCCCTTTTGGTGAAAAGGAGATTTGTACTTGCAATTTCTGGAGCAAGTCTCTTCCTAACAAGGGCACTGGACAATTTTGCTTTTATTGTCCTTCTTCTCACTCCTGATTGTAGGATACAGTGAATTCCTCTTCAAAGTTTAGCCTGTTAACTTCCTTTAAAATTCAAGAGGGAGAAAAATTGTTAAGTACGAGTTCTGAGTTCCTCTTTAAAGAACTAACATGTCAGCTTCCCTGTTCTTTGTTCTCCATTTTAAAGTTTATCTTCTTTGTTCTTTACCTTCCTTGCCCCTAGTTCCAGTAAACAACCCTCTCTTAGCCTCTATCACTTGTTCTGTCCTTAGGCATCCTTAGTCACCTGTTCTGTCCTTAGGCATGCTCAGTCAACTGTTCTGTCCTTAGGCATCCTTAGTCATCTGTTCCATCCTTAGGCATCCTTAGTCACCTGCTCTGTAACCATCCTTCCTACCAAAACTACTCACCCTGCCACTCTGGCTCATACCCCTGCTCTCTTTAAAATAGCCAATCAGAATTAGCTTAGACTGTGCAGTTCAACCCTAACCAATAGGGGGAAGACATAGCAGTAGGGTCTAGCTGCGTTAGGATAAGAACCCCTTCCCTTCCCTTGTATGGTGTGTTCTTGCCATTGCTCCATCCACGAGACACACCCTTCTATAGAAGTAAATTGCCTTGCTGAGAAAACTTTTGCCTGAGTGCTATTTTCACTTGGTGACACTGAACATTTTCCAATATGATGCCATCCTGATGTATAAACAGCTATAATTTCATGCTGGCATTTTCTAGTCACTGTTTTATATCTCCATTGCTGGTCGTGTGTTGGAGAGAATTAATGGGAAAGAAGGGTTCTCTCTTGCCCCCCATTGCCCTTTCCCAGACCACCCAGATGGGCAGTGTTAGGGCATTCCTCTGAGTGGTACCAATGGCTATTTGGTGACTGGCTCAGCTGCAAGACTTATTCTAGTGGTTTGGGTTGGGGAAACTGGAAGGCGCCTATGCATTGCTTCAAAGCCCTGAAAAAAGTAGAGCTATGCTACTACAACTTTCGAGGGAAGGGAGGAATGAGGAGCAATCACAGTGTTGCTATCTGATGGCTCTATGGACAATGTGTAGATTATTCTACTCTGTCAGCCTGTGGAGTGAGAAGAAGGACAATAAATTTGGAGTTTACTGTTGAATGGGAAAGTGAGATGGCATTGCATGTATCCAGGCCTTTGTGCTGCTGTTCTAAGCAGGGGACCTGATTAATGTATGATGCTCTCTTTTGGTGCTGTTTGGCCCCAGTGCTCTTTGGAGTCCAGGTAGGTTTGACCTCTAAAAATCAAACTGCCATGGAAACTGCTTTACCCAAAATTTTGGTTCACAGCCTGCATTGGATTATCTATTGGGGCAAACAAAGTAAAACCAGTAAGCTTATATTGCTCTCTCAATACTAAGGTTCCAAGCTATTGGATCTTCATTTATGTGTGTGTATACATGTCTAGATGTGTTTATTTGTATGTACATTTATTGTTATATGTGTCTACCAAATTAGCTTATAAGTAAAAGAGCACACATAAATTAAATAAACAAGTCTAAGCAATTTTCAAGTTCATGTGATTTATACTTAAATCTTTACTGAACAAGCTGGCTTTAAAATTATTGGTAGAATAAAAATAGAAATGCCTTTAGAATTGCTAGCAGACATTTTGTCTGGATTTTATGTATGTCTTTGCTAGATATTTTGGGATGTCAGTGCTTGGCATAGAAGGTTATAAAACTATAAACACAGCTAATACAAAATGATCTTGGTTTGTTTGCTTCCTTTTGATGAATGAGAGTAATTTATGAAAGGAAAATATCTTGGGTCCCCAAAATCACCCAGCTGAAGGGAAAATTCAAGCTGGGAATGCTTAGGTCAAACCTTCCTCCCATTCTATTCAAAGTCATCCCTCTGCTCACTGAGATAAATGCATATCTGATTGCCTTCTTTGGAAAGGCTAATCAGGAACTCGAAAGAATGAACCCTTTGTCTTCCACCTACCTGTGACCTGGAAGCCCCTAAGCCCTCTCCCCACTTTGAGTTGTCCCACTTTTCTGGACTGAACCAAGGTTCATTTGACTAATGTTGATTGATGTCTCACATCTCCCTTGTTAAAAGTGAAAGAATTGAGTACAACGAATGGCATAAATGTTTTAGGTAAACTTTTTGTGTAAATTAAAATCTTAAATTTATTTTTGATGCTCATTTAATATATGGGCAATTTCCAATTAAGGTTGTGATATGAGGAAATACGTTTCTAAAATTGTGGAATTGTTCTTATCTATAAATGCCCATATCTGATAGTTCAGAATTTCTTGCTTTTTAGGATTTCAGTAAAGTTTTAGGTTACTAAGGATAAGAATTCTAGTTAAGATATAATTCTGTATACAAAATGTGCCAGAAAGGGTTATGTTATTAGTGAGAAAAAGAATAATTTTGTCTCACTCAAAAGTTATCCAAAAGTGAGTTCAAATTACAGATTTTAAAAGGTCATGTATGAAACAATGTAGTGAGGAACCACTAAGTAGGGGAAACACGTGAGAAAAGTTTAAATAACAGAATATTCCTTAAAACCTGATTTAAAAAATTGTCGATATTTGACTAACATTTTCATAGTTGAAGCTTTTAGTCTTTTTTTTTTATTATTATACTTTAAGTTCTAGGATACATGTGCATAATGTGCAGGTTTGTCACATATGTATACTTGTGCCATGTTGGTGTGCTGCACCCATCAACTCATCAGCACCCATCAACTCATCATTTATATCAGGTATAACTCCCAATGCAATCCCTCCCCTTCCTCCCCATGATAGGCCTCCGTGTGTGATGTTCCCCTTCCCGAGTCCAAGTGATCTCATACTTCAGTTCCCACCTATGAGTGAGAACATGCGGTGTTTGGTTTTCTGTTGTGTTAGTTTGCTGAGAATGATGGTTTCCAGCTGCATCCATGTCCCTACAAAGGACACAAACTCATCCTTTTTTATGGCTGCATAGTATTCCATGGTGTATATGTGCCACATTTTCTTAATCCAGTCTGTCACTGATGGACATTTGGATTGATTCCAAGTCTTTGCTATTGTGAATAGTGCTGCAATAAACATACATGTGCATGTGTCTTTACAGCAGCATGATTTATAATCCTTTGGGTATATACCCAGTAATGGGATGGCTGGGTCATATGGTACTTCTAGTTCTAGATCCTTGAGGAATCGCCATACTGTTTTCCATAATGGTTGAACTAGTTTACAATCCCACCAACAGTGTAAAAGTGTTCCTATTTCTCCACATCCTCTCCAGTACCTGTTGTTTCCTGACTTTTTAGTGATTGCCATTCTAACTGGTGTGAGATGGTATCTCACTGTGGTTTTGATTTGCATTTCTCTGATGGCTAGTGATGATGAGCATTTTTTCCTGTGTCTGTTGGCTGTATGAATGTCTTCTTTTGAAAAATGTCTGTTCATATCCTTTGCCCACTTTTTGATGGGATTGTTTGTTTTTTTTCTTGCAAATTTGTTTGAGTTCTTTGTAGGTTCTGGATATTAGCCCTTTGTCAGATGGGTAGATTGCAAAAATTTTCTTCCATTCTGTAGGTTGCCTGTTCACTCTGATGGTAGTTTCTTTTGCTGTGCAGAAGCTCTTCAGTTTAATTAGATCCCATTTGTCAGTTTTTGCTTTTGTTGCCATTGCTTTTGGTGTTTTAGACATGAAGCCCTTGCCCATGCCTATGTCCTGAATGGTATTCCCTAGGTTTTCTTCTAGGGTTTTTATGATTTTAGGTCTAACATTTAAGTCTCTAATTCATCTTGAATTAATTTTCATATAAGGAGTAAGGAAAGGATCCAGTTTCAGCTTTCTACTTACGGATAGCCAATTTTCCCAGCACCATTTATTAAATAGGGAATCCTTTCCTCATTTCTTGTTTTTCTCAGGTTTGTCAAAGATTAGATGGCTGTAGATGTGTGGTATTATTTCTGAGGACTCTGTTCTGTTCCATTGGTCTATATCTCTGTTTTGGTACCAGTACCATGCTGTTTTGGTTACTGTAGCCTTGTAGTATAGTTTGAAGTCAGGTAGTGTGATGCCTCCAGCTTTGTTCTTTTGATTTAGGATTGTCTTGGCAATGCGGGGTCTTTTTTGGTTCCATATGAACTTTAAAGCCATTTTTTCCAATTCTGTGAAGAAAGTCATTGGTAGCTTGATGGGAATGGCATTGAATCTATAAATTACCTTGGGCAGTATGGCCATTTTCACGATATTGATTCTTCCTATCCATGAGCATGGTATGTTCTTCCATTTGTTTGTGTCCTCTTTGATTTCACTGAGCAGTGGTTTGTAGTTCTCCTTGAAGAGGTCCTTTACATCCCTTGTAAGTTGGATTCCTAGGTATTTTATTCTCTTTGAAGCAATTGTGAATGGAAGTTCATTCCTGATTTGGCTCTCTGCTTGTCTGTTACTGGTGTATAAGAATGCTTGTGATTTTTGCACATTAATTTTGTATCCTGAGACTTTGCTGAAGTTGCTTATCAGCTTAAGAAGATTTTGGGCTGAGACGATGGGGTTTTCTAAATACACAATCATGTCATCTGCAAACAGGGACAATTTGACTTCCTCTTTTCCTAACTGAATACCCTTGATTTCTTTCTCTTGCCTGATTGCCCTAGCCAGAACTTCCAACACTATGTTGAATAGGAGTGGTGAGAGAGGGCATCCCTGTCTTGTGCCAGTTTTCAAAGGGAATTTTTCCAGTTTTTGCCCATTCAGTATGATATTAGCTGTGGGTTTGTCATAAATAGCTCTTATTATTTTGAGGTACGTTCCATCAATACCGAATTTATTGAGCATTTTTAGCATGAAGGGCTGTTGAATTTTGTCAAAAGCCTTTTCTGCATCTATTGAGATAATCATGTGGTTCTTGTCTTTGGTTCTGTTGATATGCTGGATTACGTTGATTGATTTGCGAATGTTGAACCAGCCTTGCATCCCAGGGATGAAGCCCACTTGATCATGGTGGATAAGCTTTTTGATGTGCTGCTGAATCCGGTTTGCCAGTATTTTATTGAGGATTTTTGCATCGATGTTCATCAGGGAGATTGGTCTAAAATTCTCTTTTTTTGTTGTGTCTCTGCCAGGCTTTGGTATCAGGATGATGCTGGCCTCATAAAATGAGTTAGGGAGGATTCCCTCTTTTTCTATTGATTGGAATAGTTTCAGAAGGAATGGTACCAGCTCCTCCTTGTACCTCTGGTAGAATTCAGCTGTGAATCCATCTGGTCCTGGACTTTTTTTGGTTGGTAGGCTATTAATTATTGCCTCAATTTCAGAGCCTGCTGTTGGTCTATTCAGGGATTCAACTTCTTCCTGGTTTAGTCTTGGGAGAGTGCAAGTGTCCGGGAAATTATCCATTTCTTCTAGATTTTCTAGTTGATTTGCGTAGAGGTGTTTATAGTATTCTCTGATGGTAGTTTGTATTTCTGTGGGGTTGGTGGTGATATCCCCTTTATCATTTTTTATTGCATCTATTCGATTCTTCTCTCTTTTCTTCTTTATTAGTCTTGCTAGTGGTCTATCAATTTTGTTGATCTTTTCAAAAAACCAACTCCTGGATTCATTGATTTTTTGTAGGGTTTTTTGTGTCTCTATCTCCTTCAGTTCTGCTCTGATCTTAGTTATTTCTTGCCTTCTGCTAGCTTTTGAATGTGTTTGCTCTTGCTTCTCTAGTTCGTTTAATTGTGATGTTAGAGTGTCAATTTTAGATCTTTCCAGCTTTCTCTTGTGGGCATGCAGTGCTATGAATTTCCCTCTACACACTGCTTTAAATGTGTCCTGGAGATTGTGCTATGTTGTATCTTTGTTCTCATTGGTTTAAAAGAACATCTTTATTTCTGTCTTCATTTCGTTATGTACCCAGTAGTGATTCAGGAGCAGGTTGTTCAGTTTCCATGTAGTTGAGTGGTTTTGATTGATTTTCTTAGTCCTGAGTTCTAGTTTGATTGCGCTGTGGTCTGAGAGACAGTTTGTTATAATTTCTGTTCTTGTACATTTGCTGAGGAGTGCTTTACTTCCAATTATGTGGTGAATTTTGCAATAAGTGCGATGTGGTGCTGAGAAGAATGTATATTCTGTTGATTTGGGGTGGAGAGTTCTGTAGATGTCTATTAGGTCTGCTTGGTGCAGAGATGAGTTCAATTCCTGTATGTCCTTGTTAACTTTCTGTCTCATTGATCAGTCTAATGTTGACAGTGGGGTGTTGAAGTCTCCCATTATTATTGTATGGGAGTCTAAGTCTCTTTGTAAGTCTTTAAGGACTTGCTTTATGAATCTGGGTGCTCCTGTATTGGGTGCATATATATTTAGGATAGTTAGCTCTTCCTGTTGAATTGATCCCTTTACCATTATGTAATGGCCTTCTTTGTCTCTTTTGATCTTTGACGGTTTAAAGTCTGTTTTATCAGAGACTAGGATTGCAACCCCTGCTTTTTTTGGTTCTCCATTTGCTTGGTAGATCTTCCTCCATCCCTTTATTTTGAGCCTATGTGTGTCTCTGCACGTGAGATGGGTCTCCTGAAGACAGCAAACTGACGGTCTTGACTCTTTACCCAGTTTGCCAGTCTGCATCTTTTAATTGGACCATTTAGTTCATTTACATTTAAAGTTAATATTGTTATGTGTGAACTTAATTCTGTCATTATGATATTAACTGGTTATTTTGCTCATTAGTTGATGCAGTTTCTTCCTAGCATCAATGGTCTTTACATTTTGGCATGTTTTTGCAATGGCTGGTACTGGTTGTTCCTTTCCATGTTTAGTGCTTCCTTCAGGGTCTCTTGTAAGGCAGGCCTGGTGGTGACAAAATCTCTAAGCATTTGCTTATCTGTAAAGGATTTTATTTCTCCTTCAGTTATGAAACTTAGTTTGGCTGGATATGAAATTCTGGGTTGAAAATTCTTTTCTTTAAGAAGGTTGAATATTGGCCCCCACTCTCTTCTGGCTGGTAGAGTTTCTGCCGAGAGATCTGCTGTTAGTCTGATGGGCTTCCCTTTGTGGGTAACCTGACCTTTCTCTCTGGCTGCCCTTAACATTTTTTCCTCCATTTCAACTTTGGTGAACCTGACAATTATGTGTCTTGGAGTTGCTCTTCTCAAGGAGTATCTTTGTGGCATTCTCTGTGTTTCCTGAATTTGAATGTTGGCCTGCCTTACTAGGTTGGGGAAGTTCTCCTGGATGATATCCTGAAGAGTGTTTTCCAACTTGGTTCCATTTTCCCCCTCACTTTCAGGCACCCCAATCAGACGTAGATTTGGTCTTTTCACATAATCCCATACTTCTTGAAGGCTTTGTTCATTTCTTTTTCCTCTTTTTTCTTTAGACTTCTCTTCTCACTTCATTTCATTCATTTGATCCTCAATCACTGATACTCTTTCTTCCAGTTGATGGAGTCGGTTACTGAAGCTTGTGCATTTGTCACGTATTTCTCATGCCATGGTTTTTTATCTGTCAGTTCATGGCCTTCTCTGCATTGATTATTCTAGTTATCCATTCTTCCATTCTTTTTTCAAGATTTTTAGTTTCTTTGTGCTGGGTACATAATTCCTCCTTTAGCTCTGAGAAGTTTGGTTGACTGAAGCCTTCTTCTCTCAACTCGTCAAAGTCCTTCTCTGTCCAGCTTTGATCTGTTGCTGGCGATGAGCTGCGTTCCTTTGGAGGGGGAGATGCACTCTTATTTTTTGTATTTCCAGCTTTTCTGCCCTGCTTTTTCCCCATCTTTGTGCTTTTATCTACCTTTGGTCTTTGATGATGGTGACGTACTGATGGGGTTTTGGTGTGGGTGTCCTTCCTCTTTGTTAGTTTTCCTTCTAACAGGCAGGACCCTCAGCTGTAGGTCTGTTGGAGATTGCTTGAGGTCCACTCCAGACCTTGTTTGCCTGGGTATCAGCAGCAGAGGCTGCAGAAGATAGAATATTGCTGAACTGCGAGTGTACCTGTCTGATTCTTGCTTTGGAAGCTTCATCTCAGGGGTGTACACTGCCGTGTGAGGTGTGTGGTGTCGGTCTGCCCCTAGTGGGGGATGTCTCCCAGTTAGGCTACTCAGGGGTCAGGGACCCACTTGAGCAGGCAGTCTGTCCATTCTCAGATCTCAACCTCCGTGTTGGGAGATCCACTGCTCTCTTCAAAGCTGTCAAACAGGGTCGTTTGCATCTGCACAGGTTTCTGCTGCCTCTTTTTTTTTTTTTTTTTTTTATTTGGTTTAGCTGTGCCCTGTCCCCAAAGGTGGAGTCTACAGAGACAGGCAGGGCTTCTTGAGCTGCTGTGGGCTCCACCCAGTTCGAGCTTCCCAGTGGCTTTGTTTACCTACTTAAGCCTCAGAAATGGCGGGCACCCCTCCCCCAGCCTTGCTGCTGCCTTGCCCTTAGATCACAGACTGCTGTGCTAGCAATGAGGGAGGCTCCACAGGTAAAGCACAGTATTGGGGTGGGAGTAGCCCGATTTTCCAGGTGTTGTGTGTCTCAGTTCCCCTGGCTAGGAAAAGGGATTCCCTTCCCCCTTGCACTTCCCAGGTGAGGCAATGCCTTGCCCTGCTTCAGCTCTGGCTTGTCGGGCTGCAGCAGCTGACCAGCACTGATTGTCCGGCACTCCCTAGTGAGATGAACCCAGTACCTCAGTTGAAAATGCAGAAATCACCCATCTTCTGTGTCGCTGGCGCTGGGAGCTGGAGACTGGAGCTGTTCCTATTCAGCCATCTTGCTCCACCCCCCAAAGATAACAATTGTTGACAAGATTTTTTTTTTTTAGATGGAGTCTTGCTCTGTTACCCAGGCTGGAGTGCAGTGGTGTGATTTCAACTCACTACACCCTCTGTCTCCCGGGTTCTAGAGATTCTCCTGCCTCAGTTTCCCGAATAGCTGGGATTACAAGCACGCACCATCATGCCCAGCTAATTTTTGTATTTTTAGTAGAGATTGGGTTTTGTCATGTTGGCCAGACTGGTCTTGAACTCCTAACCTCAGGTGATCCACCCACCTCGGCCTCCCAAATTGCTGGGATTACAGGAGTGAGCCACTGTGCCTGGCCAACAAGAATATTTTTAAAAGATAACTTTTGTATGTTGTTTTTTGGAATGTAATTTTTGCAATGTAAATTGGTGCAGCCACTATGAAATCAGTATGGAGGTTTCCTAAAAATTTAAAAATAGAACTACCGTGTGATTCAGAAATCTTCTATTTATAAATCCAAATGATATGAAATCAGTATTTTCAAAGAGATATCTGTACTTTCACATTTATATTTGAATAATTGTAAAATTTCATACTTATATTTAAATATGAAAGTACAGATATTTAAACATATCCATATTAATTGCAGCATTATTAACAATAACCAAGATAATGGAAACTACCTAAATCCCCATCAATGGATAAATGCAAAAAAGTGTATATATATAGATAGATACATAAAGTGTGTTTGTATGCACATATATACATATGTATACCTACACATGCATTTTATATATCTATATATATTCACACATTTATATATATATGTGTGTATATATAGATTATATATAGAATGTGTGTGTTTGAATATATATATACACACACACATACATTCAATCTTAAAAAAAGAAGGAAATCCTGCCATTTGCAACAACATGGATGAACACTGAGGTTATTGTCCTAAGTGAAATAAGCCAGACACAGAAAAACAAATACTGCATGATCTCACTTATTTGTGGAATCTAAAATAGCCAAACAAATAGTCAAACTCATAGCAACAGAGAGTAAAATAGTGTGGTTGCCAGGGGCTGGAGGTGGAAGAAACGGAGAGATGTTGGTTAAAGAGTACAAAATTTCATGCCGGGCGTGGCGACTCACATCTGTAATCCCAGCACTTTCGGAGGCCAAGGCAGGCAGATCACAAGGTCAGGAGACTGAGACCATCCTGACTAAGACGGTGAAACCCTGTCTCTAATAAAAATACAAAAAAAAAAAAAAAAAAAAAAAGTTACCTGGGCATGGTGGCAGGTGCCTGTAGTCCCAGCTACTCGGGAGACTGAGGTAGGAGAATGGCATGAACCTGGGAGGTGGAGATTGCAGTGAGCCAAGATCACTCCACTGTACTCCAGCCTGGGTGACAGAGTGAGACTTCATCTCGAAAGAAAGAAAGAAAAAGAAAGGAAGGAAGGAAGGGAAAGAAAGAGAAAGAAATTTCAGTTATGCAAGGCAAACTCTGGAGATATACTGTACAGCAGTGTGACTATAATTAACAATATTTTATTAATTGTGACCTTGAATTTTGCTAAGAGGTTAGATCTTAAGTGTTCTCATCCCACCTCAAAAAAAAAAAAAAAAAAAAAAAGAATAGAAAAAAAAATAGTAACTATGTGAGGTGATGGCTATATTATTGGCTTAATTGTGGCGATCATTTCACAATGTATACATATATCAAAACATCAAGCTGCACACCTTAATTATATACAGTTTTATTTGTCAGTTTTACCTCACTAAAGCTGAAAAATACACACAGAATTTCTAACTCCTGTTGGAACTGAGCTGCTTGACAAGTTCTTATCAAATCGAATCAAATCATTCACCACAGTGCCAAGAAATAAAAGGGTGTTTTACCTAATATACCATGATATCTAATCTTACCGAAAAGTGTGATTCAAACAGGCTAAAGTTTGCCTCACTTGTTGGATTTCTAAGTTTCACAAATAGATCACAGCAGTTAAATTACAATGATCATGAAGAGATTAGGAGAAAATCCAGAATGGAAAGAATCTGTCTATGACACTTTGCCTTACCTTTTCCACATCGCCCAGATCATTAATGGGTAGAAAAAGTAGTTAGAAAAGATGAATAAGGCCTAGTTTTTTATAGCACAGATGGAGACTATAGTCAAGAATAATTTAATTGTACATTTTAAAATAACTAAAAGAATGTAATTGGATTGTTTGCAAGACAGAGGACAAATGCTTAAGGGATGGATACTGCATTTACCATGATGTGATTATTACACATTGCATGCCTGTATTAAAGTATCTCATGTTCCCCACAAATATATACAACTACTTAGTACTGACAAAAATTAAAAATAAAAATTAAAAATATATATACATCAGGGATATTGGCCTGTAGCTTTCTATTCTTGATGTATGTTTCTGTTTCTATTTTTGATGTCTTTCATCTGGTATCATGATGTGTCATAATACCAGCCTTGTAGAATGAATTTGAAGTATTCCCATTTCTTCTATTTTTTTTTTTGGAATAGTTTGAGTAGGAATGGTATTAGTTTTTCTTTTAATGTTTGGTAAAATTAAGCAGTGAAGCTATTGAATGCCAGGGTTTATTTGCTGGGAGATTTTTTATTATGGCTTAAATATCATTACTTATTATTGACTTATTTGGATTTTGGATTTATTCATCTTGGTAGGTTGTATTTGTCTAGGAATTTATCCATTTGTTGTAGGCTTTCCAAGCTATTGGCATATAGCTCCTCATAGTAGTCTCTAATGATCTTTTGAATTTCTGTAGTGTCCATTGTCATGTCTCTTCTTTCATGTCTGATTTCATTTATTTGCGTCTTCTCTCTGTTTTTCTTAGACTAATGGTTTGTCAATTTTATCTTTCAAGAAATCAACTTTGTTTTGTTAGTTTTTTGTATTTTTTAAATTTTCACTTCATTTATTTCTGCTCTGATCTTTCTTATTTCTTTATGTCTACTAATTTTGGATTTGGTTTGCTTTTGCTTTTCTAGTTTATTAAGATACATTATTATGTTATTTACTTGACATTTTTCTACTTTTTTGATATAGGTATGGTTTTCAATGATCACCTTATTATTCATTTCTATTTATAATTTTAATTTTTTAGACTGCTTTGTGGCCTAACATACTGTCTATTCTTGAGAATGATACACATGCTAAAGAGAAGAATGTGATCAAGCAGCTGATAAAGTTGTCAAAATCCATGTTCCCTCCTTCATCCAAGTAGTGTCAGAATATTATGTTGTAGTTGTTCATTCAGGTGGAACCCTGCTGCCCCAAAGGCCCCTGCAAGTTCACTGCTGCAAATGGTTCCAGATCAGTCAACATCAAACTGCTTGTATATTTTCTGTCACCTTTTGATGTTGTTCCACAAGTACTTGAATTCCTCAAAGTCCAGCTTGCCTGTGATGTCACTATCCATCATGGCCACCATGCTTTGACATGTATCAATGCCAAAACCACGAGTTTTCAGTTCAGTCCTACTGATAACAACCTTGTTGAGAACATTCATCAGTTCTGCGCCACTGACCTTGATGCCATCTCCAGCCAACTGGGCAAAGACTCTCCAGAACTGATGGACCTCCTCACTCT
>NC_045434.1:74047-99198 GCF_002776525.5 Piliocolobus tephrosceles | reverse complement strand
ATGTGGGGATTATGGGAACTACAATTCCAGATGAGATTTGGGTGGGGACACAGCCAACCCATCCATAGCATGCATATATATATTTATTGTATATTGAATATTATATATATAATATATATTCAATCTCAAAAAAGGGAATTTTGTCATTTGCAACAACTTAGATGAACACCAAGGTCATTAGGCTAAGTGAAATAAGTCAGACATAGAAAGACAAATACTGCATGATCTCACTTATCTGTGGAATCTAAAATAGTCAAATTGTCAAACTCATAGTCGCAGAGTGGAATAGTGGTTGCCACGGGCTGGGGATGGGAGAAATGAAGAAATGTTGGTCAAAGAGTATAAAATTTCAGCTATGCAACATAAATAAACTCTGGAGATCTACTGTGCAGCAGTGTGACTGTAACTAACAATACTATATTGATTGTGACCTTAACTTCTGCTAAGAGGACAGATCTTAATTGTTCTTACCACACCAAAAAATAAAAAAAGGGCATAGAAAAAAGAAAATGATAACTATGTGAGGTAATGGCTATGTTATTGGCTTGATTGTGGTGATCATTTCACAGTGTATACACATATCAAAACATCAAGTTGTACAGCTTAATTATATACAATTTTTGTTTGTCAATTATACAACACAAAAGCCGAAAAATAAGCAGAATTTCCAACGCCTGTTTGGGCAAAAATAAAGTGTATATGTATAGAAATTTAGAAAGTATTCCCAAATAAGTCTCAAACTAAGACAAAAAAAAGAGAGAAATTATTTATTTCACCCATTCATAAGAAGCTAAACACCAAAAATTCATCTTATAATGTTTACTGTAGAAAGAACAAATACTTTTACATGACAAGCACAATCAGAAGTGTCTCAAAGCCTTCCGGAATGCTCTGTGGGTAGTTGATGAGCTTCATCATGAGAAATATAAACTGAACTCTCTTAATTCCAACCCTCAAGTGTACTCTTCACGTGGTAGCTCAGAAGGTGGGTGAGAGGCCTTTCTTCATCTCCTGAGATTGGAGTCAATACCTCTTCTCTTTCTTATCAAGGCACTGTTATACGCAACTGTACGTGGTGAAAGCTGTGAGGTGCTGCCTGGATCACAGGTGTCAGCTCTCTTAATGAGAAAGTTTTCCAGGACAGACTTCCAGTGATTGACCAGCACCAGGGATGAAGGCCTAGCACCCTTGTCCCAAAACATGATAACTCAAAAGGGCCGTTCCAGCCACAGAGCTCCCTGTGGAATTGACGGAGGGCAGGGACTGCACTGCATTCCAATCTCCTCCCTCTCGGCAACCTACTTCTTTCCCAATCATTCTACACCTTGAGGGCTCTTTGTGGGCAGGACCTTTACTTTGTTCACCAGTGTCTATGCTACTCAGCCCAAAGGCCTGGAACTCAACTGCTAACAAGATTTTATGAAATTGAATCAAATCATTCACCACTGTGCCAAGAAATAAAAGAATGTTTTACCTAATATACCTTGATATCTAATCTTGTCTAGAAGTGTGACTCAAATAGGTCAAAGTTTGCCTTATTCACTGTAGTTGGATTTCTAGTTTTCACAAATGTATCACAACAATTAAATTACAAGGATCATGTCTGGAATAAAAAGAACCTGCCTATGACTCCCTGCCTTACCTTTCCCACATCGCCCAGACCCTCGGTGTCCAGAAGGACCAGGGTGTGGTTTCGCTTGGAGGGGTGGGGCACGCACCACATCCAGATGCCCTTGGTTTCAGACTGCACCGTGGAGCCCAGAGGGAAGCCTGCAGGGAAGAGGAGGAAGCTAAGCATGGGGACAGCAGAACAGCCAAGCAGCCCTGGGGCCATGGATTCAGACTGGTTGGATTGTAACTGCCCCAGCATACAAGATGGTGCTTTCTATATTTCCTCAAGAATGTCTCTCTCTGTGATTCATTTATTTCAAAAAGCAAGGGACATTAAATGTGAGAATGATGCCAAGCAAGCGCTCAAAATGGAGATGAAGAGGAATCCATGAATCAGACAAAATGGAGGTCACTGATAACAAGAACATCCTGAAAAGTGGTGAGGTTCAAAGTCAGACAGGAGTGGGCTGAAGAAAGACATGAGAAGCAAAATAATTCAAAAAAGCAGATTGAGACAATGTTTTTTTCATTGAAAGTGATTAAAGACAAAAACACAAAATCAAAACAGGATTTGGTGCCCACTATGACATGTGAAATTCAGGAAGAGTTTTTAAGATGATACACCTTCAAACATCTTTGTATGTTGATGGGAATATTACATGAAGAAAGTAAAATATGTTATAAGAGAAAGGAGACACAATTACGGGAGCCCGGGACTTGAATACACAAGACATGGGAGCATTCTGAGTACTAGTAGGGGAGGTTTTCCTTAATGGGAATAAAGGAAAAAATATGGGGAAAGGTTACAGAAAGGTAGCGATTTGGTGGTGAGAATCAGAATGAGAAGGTTGGTTTATTGAAAGGAATTGGGTTCTCGCTTCACATGCCTAGGTTAGAGCATTAAGATACTGGAATCAAGCAATTGGCCTGTGTCCTAGGATACCACTCACCATGATTCTCTCCTGCCAGACGGTTCATCAAGTAGGATTTGCCTGTACGGTACAGTCCAACAATGGCCACCACCACCACTGGCTGAGAAATCTTGTCAAGAATCTGGACAGCTTGCTGGTTCACCAACAGCTTGTCATTGTTGTTTTCCACCAGGCAAATAGGGGCCAACATTTTGGGTCCAGATTCCATGGCAGCTGCCAACCTAGAAGAGCCTCCCAGTAGAAATAAGGTTACATTCTCTGCTACAGTAATGCAAGCACCCATAAATTTAGGACTGATTAGACTTTTGCATTTCTTTGAGACAACATGTAACCTAGCATTAGCGAATTGCAAAAGGCTTCCTCCATCATTCTCCCAAATCCGTAATGGTGTTAGCAATGAAACATAGTATATTATCATCTCCATAATTTTTCTTCAATAGTAATAATAAAACTCAAGTAATTGTTATCATAATAGAGGGTCTACAATAGTCTAAGCCCTGTGATGCCTGCCTTAAATATCTGACCTCACTGACACTTATAAGAACCTGCAAGTTAGAGATTATTTTATCCCTATATATGTAAATGAGATAAATGAGTCTCACAAAGGCTGAGTGCATAAGTCATAGAGCCAGGATTACAAACCCAGACAATTGCGCAAAATGGCAGACTAAGAAGTTCCAAGTCCTTCTTCTCTCTTGGAGACATCAAAAAACAACTGAAAAAATGACTAAAATTATCTTATAGAAGCTCTAGAAAACAGTCAAAGGTCTACAGCACCCAAGAAAATGTCCAGTAGAAAAAAAAAGGGCACCTTCAAAATAGTAGGAAATTCCAAGGTGTTTGATTTGCCCTTTCCCTATCCACTCACCTCAAGGCCATGGTTGTGGTCTGGAGGAGGTGGCAGTCCAGTTTCCACTTCCCTTCCCTGAACTGAAGGGAGTAGAACAGACTTTATTTATAACCTGCTATTCTGACTGGGGGCTGTCCTTTCTAGTATATGTTCTGCCTTACTCAGATTTCCAGTATCAATGATTTCTTGTGCATGATACCAAAACCACAGAAAACTGAAAAAAAAAAAAAAAATAGATACACCACACTTAATCAAAATTAAAAATTTTTGTGCATCAACAAGCACTGTCAGTGTAGTAAAAAGGCAACCCATGGAATGGGAGAAAATATTTGCAAACCATATATCTGATAGACTACATGAAGAACTCTTACAACTCAACAGCGACAAAATCCCAATTGAAAATGCCCTGAAATGAACATTTCTCCCAGGAGGACCTATAAATGACCTTAATACACATATGAAAACATGTGCAACATTAGTTATCACTGGGGAAATGTAAATCAAAACCACAGTGAGGTACCACTCCACAACCACCCATTAAAATGACTAATATTTTCAAAAAAAAAAAAAAAAAATTAAGCAGAAAACAAGTGTTAGCTAGGATGTGGAGAAATTGGAATCTTTGTCCATAGCTAGTAGAAATATGAATGGTATTGCCACTAAGAATAAAAGTATGGTGGTGGCCCGGCGCAGTGGCTCATGCCTGTAATCCCAGCACTTTAGGAGGCCGAGGCGGGTGGATCACGAGGTCAGGAGATGAAGACCATCCTGGCTAACATGGTGAAACCCTGTCTCTACTAAAAATACAAAAAATTAGCCAGGTGTGGTGGCAGGCACCTGTAGTCCCAGCTACTCGGGAGGCTGAGGCAGGAGAATGGCATGAACCCAGGAGGCAGAGCTTGCAGTGAGCCGAGATCACACCACTGCACTCCTCCAGCCTGAGCGACAGAGCGAGACTCCGTCTCTAAAAAAAAAAAAAAAAAAAAATATGGTGGTTCCTAAAAAAAGATGAAACATAGAATTAACATCAAAATATTTCATTTCTGATTGGGGTAATTCCAAGATGGCCAAATAGGAAAGCTCCAGTCTGCAGCCTCCAGCATGATCAATGCAGAAGAGGGGTGACTTCTGCATTTCCAACTGAGGTACCCGGCTCATCCTATTGGGACTACTTGGACAGTGGGTGCAGCCCATGGAGGGTGAGCCAAAGCAGGACGGGGTGTTGCCTCACCGGGGAAGCACAAGGTGTTGGGGGATTTCCCTTTCCTAACCAAGGGAAGCCATGACAGACTTCCTGGAAAAATGGGACACTACCATGCAAATACTGTGCTTTTCCCAAGGTCTTAGCAACCAGCAGACAAGGTGACTCTCTCCCGTGCCTGGCTCAGTGACTACCACACACATACAGCCTTGCTCACTGCTAGTGCAGCAGTCTGAGATCCATCTGTGAGACCACAGCCTGACTGGGGAAGGGGCGTCCGCCATTGCTGAGGCTTCAGTAGGTAAACAAAGTGGCCAGAGAAGCTGGAACTGGGAGGAGCCCACTGCAACTCAACAAGGCCTACTGCCTCTAAACTCCACCTCTGTGGGTAGGGCATAGCTGAACAAAAGGCGGCAGGCAACCTATGCAGATGTAAATATCCCTGTCTGACAGCTCCGAAGAGAGCAGTGGTTCTCCCAGCACAGTGTTTGAGCTCTGAGAACGTACAGACTGCCTCCTCAAGTGGGTCCCTGAACCCCATGTAACCTAACTGGGAGACATCTCCCAGTAGGGGCTGAGAGACACCTCATATAGGCAGCTGCCCTCTGGGACAAACCTTCCCAAAGAAAGATCAGGCAGAAATATTTGCTGTTCTGCAATATATGCTGTTCTGCAGCCTTCACTGGTGATACCCAGGCAAACAGGGTTTGGAGTGGACCTCCAGCAAACTCCAACAGACCTGCAGCTGAGCAACCAGACTGGTAGAAGGAAAACTAACAAACAGAAAGGAATATCATTAACATCAACAAAAAGGTCATCTACACCAAAACCCCACCTGTAGGTCACCAACATCAAAGACCAAAGGTAGACAAAACAACAAAGATGGGGAGAAACCAGAGCAGAAAAGCTGAAAATTCTCAAATCAGAGCAACTCTTCTCCTCCAAAGGATCACAGCTCCTCGTCAGCAAGGGAACAAACCTGGATGGAGAATGACTTTGACGAGTTGGCAGAAGTAGGCTTCAGAAAGTCAATAATAAGAAACTTCTCTGAGCTAAAGGAGGATGTTGAAACCCATTGCAAGGAAGCTAAAAACCTTGAAAAGGATTAGATGAATGGCTAACCAGAATAAACAGTGTAGAGAAGATCTCAAATGACCTCATGGAGCTGAAAACCATGGCACGAGAACTTCGTGATACATGCATAAGCCTCAATTGACAATTTGATCAAGTGGAAGAAAGGGTATCAGTGATTGAAGATCAAATTAATGAAATAAAGTGAGAAAAGAAGGTTAGAGAAAAAAGAGTAAAAAGAAATGAACAAAGCCTCCAAGAAATATGGAAAAATGTGAAAAGACCAAATCTACGTTTGATTGGTGTACCTGAAAGTGATGGGGAGAATGGAACCAAGTTGGAAAACACTCTTCAGGATATTATCCAGGCAAACTTCCCCAACATAGGAAGACAGGCCAACAATCAAATTGAGGAAATACAGAGAACACCGCAAAGATATTTCTCGACAAGAACAACCCCAAGACACATAATTGTCAGGTTCACCAAAATTGAAAGGAAGAAAAAAGTGTTAAGGGCAGCCAGAGAGAAAGGATGGTTACCCACAAAGGGAAGCCCATCAGACTAACAACAGAACTCTTGGCAGAAATCCAACAAGCCAGAAGAGAGTGGGGGCCAATATTCAACATTCTTGAAGAAAAGAATTTTAAACCCAGAATTTCATATCCAGCCAAACTAAGCTTCATAAGTGAAGGAGAAATAAAATCCTTTACAAACAAGCAAATGCTTAGAGATTTTGTCACCACCAGGCCTGTTTTACAAGAGCTCCTGAAAGAAGTACTAAACTTGGAAAGAAATAACCGGTACCAGTCACTGCAAAAACAGGCCAAATTGTAAAGACCATTGATGCTAGGAAGAAACTACACCAATTAATGGGCAAAATAACCAGTTAACATCATAATGATGGGATCAAATTCACACATAACAATATTGAACTTAAATGTAAATGGGCTAAATGCCCCAATTGAAAGACACAGACCTGACTCTTGGATAAAGAGTCAAGACCCATCAGTGTACTGTATTCAGGAGACCCATCTCACATGCAGAGACACACATAGGCTCAAAATAAAGGGATGAACAAAGATCTACCAAGTAAATGCAGGGGTTGCAATCCTAGTCTCTGATAAAACAGACTTTAAACCAACAAAGATCAAAAAAAGACAAAGAAGGCCATTACGTAATGGTAAAGGGATCAATTCAACAAGAAGAGCTAACTATCCTAAACATATATGCACCCAATATAGGAGCACACAGATTCATACAGCAAGTCCTTAGAAATGTACAAAGAGACTTAGACTCCCACACAATAATAATGGGAGACTTTAACACTCCACTGTCAATTGTAGACAGATCAATGAACCAGGAAGTAAACAAGGATACCCAGGACCTGAACTCAGCTCTGAAACAAGCAGACCTAATAGACATCTACAGAACTCTCCACCCCAAATCAACAGAATATACATTCTTCTCAGCACCACATCACACTTATTCTAAAATTGACCACATAATTGGAAGTAAAGCACTCCTCAGCAAATGTAAAAGAACAGAAATCACAACAAGTGATCTCTCAGACCACAGTGTAATCAAATTAGAACTGAAGATTAAGAAACTCACTCAAAACCACACAATTACATGGAAACTGAACAAGTTGCTCCTGAATGACTATGGGGTACATAACGAAATGAAGGCAGAAATAAAGATGTTCTTTGAAACCAATGAGATCAAAGACACAACATACCAGAATCTCTGGGACACATTTAAAGCAGTGTGTAGAGGCAAATTTATAGCACTAAATGCCCACAAGAGAAAGCAGGAAAGATCTAAAATTGATACTCTAACATCACAATTAAAAGAACTAGAGAAGCAAGAGCAAACACATTCAAAACCTAGCAGAAGGCAAGAAATAACTAAGATCAGAGTAGAACTGAAGGAGATAGAGACACAAAAAACCCTCCAAAAAATCAATGAATCCAGGAATTGGTTTTTTGAAAAGATCAACAAAATTGACAGACCGCTAGCAAGACTAATAAAGAAGAAAAGAGAGAAGAATCAAATAGACGCAATAAAAAATGATAAAGGGGATATCACCACCAACCCCACAGAAATGCAAACTACCATCAGAGAATACTATAAACACCTCTACGCAAATCAACTAGAAAATCTAGAAGAAATGCATAATTTCCTGGACGCTTACACTCTCCCAAGACTAAACCAGGAAGAAGCTGAATCCCTGAAGAGACCAACAGCAGGCTCTGAAATTGAGGCAATAATTAATAGCCTACCAACCAAAAAAAGTCCAGGACCAGATGGATTCACAGCTAAATTCTACTAGAGGTACAAGGAGGAGCTGGTACCATTCCTTCTGAAACTATTCCAATCAATAGAAAAAGAGGGAATCCTCCCTAACTCATTTTATGAGGCCAACATCATCCTGATACCAAAGCCTGGCAGAGACACAACCAAAAAAGAGAATTTTAGACCAATATCCCTGATGAACATCAACGTGAAAATCCTCAATAAAATACTGGCAAACCGGATCCAGCAGCACATCAAAAAGCTTATCCACCATGATCAAGTTGGCTTCATCCCCGGGAGACAAGGCTGGTTCAACATTCACAAATCAATAAACGTAATCCATCACATAAACAGAACCAAGGACAAAAACCACATGATTATCTCAATAGAGGCACAAAAGGCCTTCGACAAACTTCAACAGCCCTTCATGCTAAAAACTCTCAATAAACTAGGTATTGATGGAACGTACCTCAAAATAATAAGAGCTATTTATGACAAACCCACAGCCAATATCATACTGAATGGGCAAAAACCAGAAGCATTCCCTTTGAAAACCGGCACAAGACAGGGATGCACTCTCTCACCACTCCTATTCAACATAGTGTTGGAAGTTCTGGCCAGGTCAATCAGGCAAGAGAAAGAAATAAAGGGTATTCAATTAGGAAAAGAGGAAGTTAAATAGTCCCTGTTTGTAGATGACATGATTGTATATTTAGAAAACCCCATCGTCTCAGTCCAAAATCTCCTTAAGCTGATAAGCAACTTCAGCAAAGTCTCATGATACAAAATCAACGTACAAAAATCACAAGCATTCCTATACACTATTAACAAACAGAGAGTCAAATCATGAGTGAACTCCCATTCACAATTGCTACAAAGATAATAAAATAGGAAAACAACTTACAACGGATGTGAAGGAACTCTTCAAGGAGAACTACAAACCACTGCTCAATGAAATAAAAGAGGACACAAACAAATGGCAGAATATTCCACATTCATGGAGAGGAAGAATCAATATCATTAAAATGGCCATACTGCCCAAGGTAATTTATAGATTCAATGCCATTCCCATCAAGCTACCAATGGCTTTCTTCACAGAATTGGAAAAAACTACTTTAAAGTTCATATGGAACCAAAAAAGAGCCCACGTTGCCAAGACAATCCTAAGCCAAAAGAACGAAGCTGGAGGCATCATGCTACCTGACTTCAAATTATACTACAAGGCTACATTAACCAAAACAGAATGGTACTGGTACCAAAACAGAGATATAGACCAATGGAGCAGAACAGAGGTCTTAGAAATAACACCACACATCTAGAACCACCTGATCTTTGAGAAACCTGACAAAAACAAGAACCCAATTTAATAAATGTTGCTGGGAAAACTGGTTAGCCATATGTAGAAAGCTGATACTGGATCCCTTCCTTACACCTTATACAAAAATTAATTCAAGATGGATTAAAGACTTAAATTTAGCCCTAAAACCACAAAAACCCTAGAAGAAAACCTAGGCAATACCATTCAGGACATAGGCATAGGCAAGGACTTCATGACTAAAACACCAAAAGCAATGGCAACAAAAGTCAAAATTGATAAGTGGGATCTAATTAAACTAAAGAGCTCCTGCACAGTGAAAGAAACTACCATCAGGGTGAACAGGCAACCTACAGAATGGTAGAAAATTTTTGCAATCTACCCATCTGACAAAGGGCTAACATCCAACATCTACAAAGAACTCAAACAAATTGATGAGAAAAAAACACAAACAACCCCATCAAAAAGAGGGCAAAGGATATGAACAGACAATTCGCAAAAGAAGACATCCATGCAGCCAACAGATACGTGAAAAAAATGCTCATCATCACTGGTCATCAGAGAAATGCAAATCAAAACCACAATGAGATACCATCTCACACCCAGTTAGAATGGCCATCATCAAAAAGTCAGGAAACAACAGATGGTGGAGAGGATGTGGAGGAACAGGACTGCTTTTACACTGTTTGTGGGAGTGTAAATTAGTTCAACCATTGTGGAAGACAGTGTGGCAATTCCTCAAGGATCTACAACTAGAATTACCATTTGACCCAGCAATCTCATTACTGGGTATATACCCAAAGGATTATAAATCATGCTACTATAAAGACACATGCACACATATGTTTGTTGTGGCACTATTCACAATAGCAAAGACTTGGAACCAACCCAGATGTCCATCAATGATAGACTGGATTAAGAAAATGTGGCACATGTATACCATGGAATACTATGCAGCCATAAAAAGGGATGAGTTCATGTCCTTTGTAGGGACATGGATGAAGCTGGAAACCATCATTCTCAGCAAATTATCACAAGGACAGAAAACCAAGCACTGCATGTTCGCACTCATACTTGAGAATTGAACAATGAGAACACTTGGACACAGGGCAGAGAACATCACACAGTGGGACCTATCAGGGGGTGGAGGTTTGGGGGAAGGATAGCATTAGGAGAAATACCTAATATAAATGATGAATTGATGGGTGCAGCAAACCAACATGGCACATGTATACCTATGTATCAAACCTACACGTTCTGTACATGTACCTTAGATCTTAAAGTATAATAAAAAATTATTAAAAATATATATTTTATTTCTGTGTATATACACCAAAAAAATTGAAGGCAGGGACTCAAACAGATAATTGCACACCAATGGTCATGGCAGCATTATAACAGCTAAAAGATGAAAACAACCCTTATGTCCATTAACAGATGATATCAACGAAATGTAGTATATACCTACAGGGGAATATTCTTCATCCATAAAAATGTCTGAAATTATGACACATGCTACAATATGGATCAGTCTTGAAGACATTATGCCAAGTGCAATAAGCCAGACATAAAAGAACAAATGTTAAATGATTCCACTTGGATGAGGTACTAGAATAGTCAAATACATTGAGACGAAAAGTAGAAGCATAATTACCATGGGCTGAGGGAGGAAGGAAGGGCAAATCATTGTTTAAAGGTAGAGAGACTCAGTTTACAATAATGAATAGATTCTGGAGACAGTTGCACAACAATGCGAACATATTAGTGTCACTGAAGTATACTCTTAAAATTGTAAAATTTATTAATTTTATTAGGCATATTTCACCACAAAACAAAAAACGTAAACGCCAAATCCTTGACAAACTGACAATCAAAGACAGTGGTTATCCTATATGTTCTTTGATCAGTAACCTGCAGTAACTTTTTAATGATTATCATACACTGAAACATGCTCTCTAATTTGTCAATGTGACTGTATGTGCTCATCTTTTATCTACAGGTTTAGAAGAGGGATAGAAATTGGAGGGAGAAGGGGAAGAAGCAATGTGGGATGAGAACCTTTTAGAGAATGGAGGCTACCTTTTTCAAAAGGGAAGCAGAAACATGTCTAGAGCTAAAGAATTAAAACACAGGCTGAAGCACTTAGCCTAGAAGGGTGAGGTTCTCAGTGAGTTACTCCTACAGATGAGAAAAAAAAAAAAGAATTAGAATAACAATACATATAACATTGCATATTATACAGAGAGATAAATTAGAGATATATAAAGAGAGAGAGGTTTATCTCTCTATACATAGATAAGTTAGAGAGATTTCCTTTTGAGAGATAATGTCAGTGTCACTGTTGAGTGAATTGAGGTGAAAGGCATACGGGATTTCATTGTAAGTTTTTGAGAGGTGAAGTTTAATTCCATAAATTTAGTACTGAAAATACAATTATTCTGTAGATCTCCTGGCACATTTTTATTGCCATTATATTAAAATGATTTTCTTTGATATTTGTATTTCTTTATAATCAGAATATGTAAACATAATATTGTCTTCAAATGCTTCAAATACTCACTTTTGTATTTATATGTCAAATATTCAAGATGCTTCTAATGTCATCAAAAATACCAGCTCTATCTTTCACTACTTATATGGCCTTGACCAAGGAGCATCACCTAGATGAGCCTGTTAATTATAGGGGTCTGTGAGTTAAATCATACATCTAACCCAGAGGGTGTTTTAGTAATAAAATGAGACATTACAAGCTTATATCTTAACATGGCATACAGCACAAAATAGGATTTTAGTAAAAGTTGAATTAAATGGAGGTTAAGCTACATAATTACATTGGTCCATTAGCTTGTACAGTTCAACAAAATATGCAAACTGTAAATTACTAAGAAACCAAAACTACAGATAAATTTTTCATCAGAGCAAAATAGTAAAGTTTAAGCACGCTGTTGCTGTACAACCTGCTCTTGTGTGGTTCTTCACTGAGGGGAGGAAGGAGAATGGAGATCAAACATAAGGCCCTGATTTCTACGATGAAATGCATTGTAACGTCTTCATCACATTACAGTTACTGCAACTGTACAGTCCCTTCTTTAAAGTGAGCAATAAAGGAAGCTCTAGGAAGATGTGGCTGCTCCTGCAAACTTTATATAAATCAGGTCTCTGGTTTCTTAGCTGTGAGGAGACAGAGAACTTTTAACTTCTACTAAATGAAATACAGCTGTTCAATCCTAGTCAGGCCTGGTTTTCAAACTCTGATTTACATAAGAATCACCTGAGGGGATTGAAACCCAGATTCCCAGGCCTAAGGATCTATCTGTTTATCAAGAGCTACAAGTAACTCTGATGATCCTGTGAGAAACTAACACCACACACACACACACACACACACACACACACACACAGAGAGAGAGAGAGAGAGAGAGAGAGAGAGAGAGAGAGAGACTATGTAATTATTTTTAAGTCATAAAGACAAGCAATGTAGGGACTAGCTTTTATTTCTACATAGAGACTTATAGAGCTCTTACTCTGAACCTTTCCTAAGTGTGACCACTAGAAAAATAGAAAAGAAACTCTCCCTTCAGGTTATAATTGCCTGGAAGCTCCTTGTTCTCTGCATTTCTGGGCCTGCCGCAGGACGTGAGAGAGACAGCCAGGCAGGCGCCCACCAGGGCTCATTCCAGGCCACTCACTGCTGTCCTGAGTTGATGATCAGGGAGGAGCACATCCAGGGGGACACGGTGCGCCTGGCTGTGACCTCGTTCGTGGCTGTCACTGGTTGAAGGGGAGAAGCTGAGCTTCCCCAGAACTAAAGCCAGTCACAGATTCCTGCAGGCCAGGCAGCAGGCCCCCTGCTCTTCCTGCCCATTCCTCAGCTGCCACTCTGAATCAGAAAGCGAGTCTTGAGTTGGACCAAGTTGCGTGTAAAAGAAAGCAAACATACCTGCTCTTCAGCACCACAGGTCCAAGTTTTGAGTTTTCAGTCGCCTTTCACTAGCCCCTTGCTCTCGTTCCTCCTTCCTCTTTTCTTTTGTGTCCCTCCTTTATAAAGGAAAAAAAGAGAGTGAGCTGAGGAAGCTAGTCATTTCCACAAATGGGATGGTACAATAAAGCTGAAATTGAAAGTAAAAGCAATTCATGCAGTTGTTACAAATTAGCAGAGGCACATCTCAATTTTTTTGTTGTTGTTGTTGTGAGACAGAGTCTCACTCTGTCGCCCAGGCTGGAGTACAGGCTGCGATCTCCGCTTAGTGCAAGCTCCTCCTCCCAGGTTCATGCCATTCTCCTGCCTCAGCCTCCCCCCGAGTAGCTGGGACTACAGGCGCCCGCCACCACACCTGGCTAATTTTTTGTTTTTAGTAAAGACAGGGTTTCACTGTGTTAGCCAGGATGGTCTTGAGCTCTTGACCTCGTGATCCGCGCACCTTGGCCTCCCAAAGTGCTGAGATTACAGGCGTGAGCCACCACGCCCGGCCCTGATCTGAATTTGAGGATGGGTGTTGGGTGCAGGGGTGAGAAGAGGTCAGAAAAAGCCACAGATGCTGCACAGTCACACCTTAGCAAGCACAGTCCTGCCAGCTTTCTTCTGTCTTCCCCACCTTGGAAGTCTTCCTGGGCTTTCTTCTTGATACCTCTCCCAGTTAGCTTTAGTTTCCATGGCACACAAGAAAAATAGAAAACCCATATTAGAAACAATAAACAAACCTTCAGAAACCAAGAATATTGTAAGCATTTTTCTCTTAGTGGGGATTCTTGGGTTCTTTTGTTAACAAGTAGCTTTCAATGTTTTAAATATGTTCGCTCACTTGCAAATACACAGACACAGGTATACTTCAAAGAGATTGTAGATTTGGTTCAAGACCACGGCAGTAAAGTAAATGTTGCAATAAAGTGAGTCACACCAAAGTTTTGGTTTTCCAGAACTTATGCTTACACTATTCTGTAGTCTAAGTTTAGTAAGTGTGCAATAGCATTATGTCTGAAAATAAAATTACGATCCTTAATTTTAAAAGATTTTATCGCTGAAAAATGCTAATGATCATCTGAGCCTTCAGCAAGTGGTAATCTTTGTGCTGGTGGAGAGTTTTGCCTTAATTCAATGGCTGCTGACTGATCAGGGTGATAGTCGCTGAAAGTTAGGGTGACTGTTGGCAATTTCTTAACGTAAGATGACGGTGAAGTTTAATGTATTGATTGACTCTTCCTTTCGCAAAAGATTCATCTGTACCGTGAGATGCTATTTGATCTCATTTTACCCAGTTGTTTCAAAACTGGAGTCAGTCCTCTCAAATCCTGTCCCTGCTTTATCAATTAAGTTGATGTAATATTCTAAATCCTCTGTTGTCATTTCAACAACGTTCACAGCATCTTCGCCATGAGTAGATTCCATCTCAAGAAACCATTTCTTTGCTTATCTCTATGAAGCATCTCCTCATCCATTCAATTTGTCTCATGAGATTCCAGCAATTTAACCACTTCTTCAGGCTCCACTTCCAATTCTAGTTCTCTTGCTATTTCCACCGTATCTCCAGTTACTTCCTCTATTGATGTCTTGAACCTCTTAAAGGCACCTATGGGGGCTGGACTCAACCTTTTCCCAGTTCCCATTAACGTTGATATTTTGACATCCTCCCATGAATCACGAATGTTCTTAATGACATCTAGAAAGGTAATTTTTTTTTCAGAAGGTTTTCAAATAAATTTGCCCAGATCTGGCAGAGGAATCATTATCTGGTGTAGCTATAGCCTGACAAAATGTATTTCTCAAATAATAAGAATTGCAACTTGAAATTATTCCTTGATCCATGGGCTACAGAATGGATGTTGTATTAGCAGATATGAAAACAATGTTAATCGCCTTGTATATGTCTATCAGAGCTCTGGAATTATCAGGTGTATTGTTAATATTTTGAAAGTTTCTTTCTGAATAGTAGCTCTTAACAGTAGGGCTTACAATATTCATCACACCGTGTTATACACAAATGTGCTGTCATCCAGGCTTTGTTGTTTCATTTATAGAGCACAAGCAGAGTACATTTACATATTTTTAAGGGCCCTAGAGTTTAAGGGTTGAACATTGAATTCAACCTAAAGGTACAAACTGCATTAGCCACTAACAAGAGAGTCAGTTTGACCTTTGAAGCTTTGAAGTCAGGCATTGACTTCTCTTCTTTAGTTATGGAAGCCCTAGATGGCATCTTCTTCCAATAAAAGGCTGTTCCATCTACATTGGAAATCTGTTGCTTAGGGTAACCACCTTAATTAATTATCTTAGCTAGATCTTGTGGATAACTTGCTGCAGCTTCTGCATCAGCACTTGCTGCTTTACTTGTACTTTTATGTTATTGGAGACAGCTTCTTTCCTTAAACCTCATGAACCAACCTCTGCTAGTTTCCAGCTTTTCTTCTGCATCTTTGCCATCTCTCTCAGCCTTCATAGAATTGAAGAAAGCAATGATCTTGCTCTGGCTTAGAGTTTGGCTTAGGAGAATGTTGTGGCTGGTTTGATCTATCAAGACCACTAAAACACTCTCTGTATTAGTAGTTAGGCTATTTCACTTTCTCATCATTCCTGTGATCATCGAAGCTGCGCTTTTAATTTCCTTCAATAATTTTTCTTTTGCATTCGTAACTTGGCTAACTGGCACATGAGGCCTGTATCAGCTTTCAGCATGCCTTCCTCAGTAAGTGTAATCATTTCTAGCTTTTGGTTTAAAGTAAGAGATTTGTGACTTTTCCTTTCACTTGAACACAGGGGTAATTGTAGGATTATTAATTGTCCTAATTTCAATATTGTTGTATCTCAGGGAACATGGAGGCCCAAGGAGAGGGAAAGCCAGTAGGAAGAACAGCCAGAATGCACACATTTTTCAAGTTTGCTCTCTCATAGGGATGCAGTTCATATAAGATACAGTATAAAGATAAAGTATCTGTAAAGTGCAGTAAAGTGTACTGTAATAAAATGAGGAATGCCTGTATGTATGTATTCTTACATACACACACACATATACATACATGTATATACACACATATATGTGTAAATATAAATTTGGGGTGCCCTACATTTTTGAAGATTTTACTTGAGGGAGAAAAAACTCGTGAATTGGGACCCACTAAACCCAAAGGGTTTAGTGTTTACAATGACAAAGTGTCAGAGGCAAGTATTTATAGAGCAGTTACGGAAGCAAAATAAAGAAAATGGCAGTTACAAAATTGCATTTTTTTAAATTTACCTTGTTGGAAATTCCCTAGTCAAACAGCCATATTTTAGGTTGGTGTTTATGATTGAGTAAAAGCAGAAAACCCCCATGTCTATCCTCTTAGATCCCAGCTCAGTGCGGGAATTAAATTAATATAACAGGAGAAAAGCACAAAATGAGTTTTATATGACATGAGAGCCCTCATAAAGAAATGAAGACTCGGCCAGGCGCGGTGGCTCAAGCCTGTAATCCCAGCACTTTGGGAGGCCGAGACGGGCGGATCACGAGGCCAGGAGATCGAGACCATCCTGGCTAACAAGGTGAAACCCCGTCTCTACTAAAAAATACAAAAAAAGCTAGCCGGACGAGGTGGCGGGCGCCTGTAGTCCCAGCTACTCGGAGGCTGAGGCAGGAGAATGGCATAAACCCGGGAGGCGGAGCTTGCAGTGAGCTGAGATCCGGCCACTGCACTCCAGCCTGGGCGACAGAGCGAGACTCCATCTCAAAAAAAAAAAAAAAAAAAAAAGAAATGGAGACTCAAAGAAGCCCCTGTAGTTAGTTACTTATATAGTGGATTGGACAAAGAGCAGTCAGAAATAGCTCTATTTCTAACTAGAAATGGCTAAATTATTAATATTTGGGGAAGCTTAAAAGATAAAAGCTATTTACAATGTCTGTACAGAATTCTGTTTGTTTCAACTTCTCATCCATGGGGCTAAAGATGTTGCCTTTCCTTCTAGTATAGAGAGAATATCTTTCACATGGGAATTTCATCTTCTGCTTTTAAAAAACAGTATGAAGATCAAAACCAGCTTTTTTTTTAAGTGTCTTTGCTTTAAACTTCCAGTAGGCCAGAAAAGCAAGTTTTAATGTCTTCAGTGGGCTGAGTTTAAGCTTTGTTTCTAACATAAGCATTAACCAGAAATGACCTGTTATTTTTTACTTATGTTTCTAGTAGAAGCAACGTTAAGGTTAGTTTTAAGGCCTGGGTGGTTTTGTTTGCTCAGGGATTTTGCAGGCCCAGTCTCCATTCTAATATTATGTACATTTTGTAATAAAATAATTAGAAAATAAGGATAATTACAGATAAAAATGACTAATTCTTAATTAATTGCATTATCTAAAGATGCTCATTAGCATTTTGCTCGAACTCTTGCACATCTCTAGCACACAGACAGTATTTTAACATAGATATCCCCCTTCTACAGAAATTAGCAAATTGGCCCAGTTTCAAAGGAATTTACTTAGTCAGAAAATAAAGTGATTGCATGGACCTGTTTGTGGAGGAAAGAAACGAATAAAGTGAGTAATAGGAAAATGATAGGTGAAGTAGGGAAATGCCTGAGGAAGCTGGGCTTTGTGAGGACAGAGGGAGTTCTCCTCCTTCCTTCTATTCTCCACTTACCCTACCATAGTCCTTATCTGTGCAAACTTTTCCATAAAAGGCAAAATAACCAGGCCTATTGAGTCACATCTGTAGTTGCAGCGACTCCAAAGGCTGAGGCAGGATGATCCTTTGAGGCCTGGACATGGAAGCTATAGTGTGCTATAATTGCACTTGTGAATAGCTGCTGCACTCCAGCGTGGGCAATATAGCGAGACTTTATCTTTAAAAAAAAGAGCATCAAATAGTAATATTTTAGGATTTGCATACCATAGCTTTCTGTCACAACTAGAGCATCCATAGACAACATCTAACAAGTGTATGTGGCTGTGTTCTGAATAAAACTTTATTTACTAAAGTAGCCATTGGGATAAATTTGGCCTATTGACCACAGTTTGCTGACGTCTGGATTAGGTAAGTGTAATGCAACACGAACAGGATTACTACCTCCTGAGGTATCATTGTCTTACAAGTTGGTGGACCAGTTTCAGACTCCCAGTCTGAGTGTCTGCTTCTAAGGTGATTTGTAGTAAAAATCCTCACTGGAGCAGAGATACCAAAAAAGAATGTGTTTACTAACATCTACCTGATATCAGAGAAGGGAATTTCTACCTTGGTTCCTGGGCAATGCATTGATGTGTCTGCTCAACTAATTGTCTATCTCCCAAAACATAGCACTCCCCATAGCTCCTCCTAGATAAGCCATAGAGAAAGAAGTGGTGATGGAACATAATCAGTAGTAATGAGGAAGAACCTGGTTTGGCTAGGGGGCACCTGCCCACCGTGAGTGAACAAGGAAGCCTAACGTGTGGATGTACGTCATGATGACTAAAGCTAGTGGGTGGCAATGATGAAGGCTATAAATGTAGACTTTGCAGGGATATTTCTGCTTGCATTGGCTAGACTTGGCCTGTTCACCCCAAGCATAGATTAAGGAACGGCACAATTACCATGGACGTATCACAAGTGTATACCGAAAAGATAAGCGCTTACAGGCACTGCCATCATGTGGTACGATTTGGTAATTCATTTGGTAACATGAATTTTCCTATGCAAAGTGATTTGTGGATATCAATGTAAAATTTATAGAAATGTATTGATGTTAATACAGAATTTATAGAAATTCATAATAATTTGTTATAATACAGGCATTTTCTAATGTAAACAGTGGCTTTGATGGAGATTCTTTAAAGATTAATTGAAATGAGAAGAGAAATGGTAAGGTCTTAAGTTCCCATGGGGATAATGTGTTTCTATTTGATTTCTCCCTTCAACGAAAAGAGACTTGGATGTCTATAGTTCCTTTGGGAAATGATGAAGGAATAGGGAACACAAGAGTAAGACAGGGACGATGAAAAAGCCAAATGGGTGAATTAATGAGTTGGTTACCCTTGTGGGCAACTGGAGATCAGTCCCCAAAGTGGATATTCTGGAGAGTTATATAGAATATATTTCCTAATTGTCTCTTTGTGGGACAATGTGGAGTATTTATTCAGCAGCCCACAGTTTCAATTGGTTGAGAATTGCCCAGGGGACTTTAGCTCCTCTGAATTTCCAAGTTGTGCTTGGGCAAAACAGGCAGGCTTTCACAGCTGGGAGTAAAACCTGAGTCAGAAAAGGAGAAAGACCCTTGACAGAGGACACAGCAGCATGCTGGGACTGCCTGCCACGGCAGTACTGCTAGATGGATTTGAGAATAGAAGCAAGAGGTAGAATGCAGAGACATGAGTCTTGGCAGTAACTCAGGCTGAGGATTTGGGAAATGTGGTAGACTACTCTGAATAATCCATTCAAAGAGAGACGTGATGAACACAACTTAAAATTCTGAAGAAATGTTTAATATATTTTAAAGCAATATTAAAAAATTGACTGATTTGTAATCAATAATCTTAAAGGCCAAATTCCCAAACAAGGGAGGGGGCCAAAGAGTGTTTCAACATCACCAGAGACTCTGATTTAGTAAGTCTTGAGTTGAGGCTGAATATGAATGTTTTTTAAAGCCTCTCCCTACCTCCAAGTGGTGCCAATTGCAGTCATGGATGCAAAGAACTGCAGTAAATGTTCAGAGCAAGAGTAAACTAGAACTAGCAGGGCAAGCAGATTTAGTATTGGCTAGTTTGAATAATTTCAGTGGGCTCTAGGGCAGAGGGATCGTTCTTACTTTCTGGTTCCTGGACTAGCAGTGATTAGGGCAGGTAGAAGGTGACCCAGAGTGTGGCAGCCACTCAGGAAAGTGGTTGGTGTATGGGCTCTAAATTGGTTGGCTTGCATTTTACCTGCAGGAGGATCCGTTAGTGTCTTTAAGAACTGGCTAGCCCTGGGAGGGTCAGTCTCTCTAGGGTCAGCAAAGCCCACAGATGTCAAAACTTTAAATACAGAAACTAGAAAATGTGGTTATCACAGGGTTGCATCTTATGGATGGTCCACAAATTCAAGCCAAGAGCTTAGCACAAAACACCCAAAATTGCCAAGGCAATCTGAGAAAGAAGAACAAAGATGGAGGCATAACACTTCGTGATTTCAAAATTTATTACAAATCGACAGTAATTAAAGCAGTGTGGAACTAGCATAAAAATACACATACAGACCAATGAAACAGAATAGGGAGTCTAAAAATAAACTCACACATATGCAGACAGTTGATCTTCGACACAAGTGTCAAGAATACACAATAGAAAAAGGATAGGTTTTTCAACAAATGGTACTGGAAAAAATGGACATCCACATGCAAAAGAAAGAAACTGGACCTGTATCTTACACCATAAAGAAAAATCAGTTTGAAATGGATTAAAGGCTTAAAAGTAAAACCTAAAACTACAAAACTGCTAGAAAAAAACAGAGGGGAAAATCTTCTTGACATTGGTCTTGGCAATGAGTTTTTGAATATGACACTAAAAGCACAGGAAACAAAAGCAAAAATAGAGAAGTAAGACTAGATCAAACTAAAGAACTTCTGGCAAGCAAAGAAAACAATCAACAGAATGAAAAGGCAATCTGGACTCGTGGAAATATTTGCAGACTATATATCAGATAACAGGCTAATATTCAACATATATAAGAAATTCCTACAACCCCATAGCAAAAAACAAAAACAAAACTTAATTTTTAAAAAGTGGGCAAATAACTTGAATGGATATTTTTCTGAAGAAAATGTACTAAAGGCTAACAGGTATATACCACAGTTTTAGTCTGATGTAATCCCAGTTGTCTATATCCAGCTTTCCCAACACCATTTGTTGAAGAGACAGACTGTCCTTTTTCTGTATGTATTCTTGACATCCTTTTAGAAGATGAGATGACTGTCTATGCCCAAATTTATTTCTGTGCTCTCTATTCTGTTCCATTGGTCTATACCTTTGTCCTTACACCAGTATTCTACTATTTTCATTACTGTGAATTTTTAATATATTTGAAAATATGCTGAACAGTGCTCAACATCACCAATAATCAGAGAAATGCAAATCAAAACCACAATGACATAATACCTCACTCCTGTTAGGATGGCTATAATTTTAAAAGATAATAAATGTGATAAGAACACGGAGAAGTTAGAATCCTTGTACATTGTTGATGAGAATGTAAAATGGTGTGAATGCTAGAAAACAGTATGGAGATTCCTCAAAAAATTAAAAATATAACTACCGTGTGATCGGGCAATACCACTTCTATTACTTTGATTGTGGTTATTGGTGGGTGAATGTATATGTTGAAATCCATCAAATTGTATACAATAAAAATGTGCACTTTTTAATACATCAATTACACCTCAATAAAGCTGTTTTAAAAATAAATATATGAATAATTTTGTCGGCAGCTGGTCAAGATGGGGAAATTAATAGTTGAAGTAAAAACCACACCTTGCAAAACTGTACTGTGCTTCACAAATAAACTGCACCGAATCATAACATGCAGGACAATGATCTAAGCTTGAACTCTTAGCTTGAACTCTTATTAAAACCAGCTCATTCAGCCACATAGATTCCAGAAGAGCAACCCACCTAGTTTATAAATTCTCACCATCTCTGCCAAGATCATCCTGTGTTTAGCCCCAAACCCTGCACCTTTCTTAAATCCCCACCTTTGAGATGCCCTATGGTTCTCTAGGGTGTGCCATACTCCCTTGCTGAAAAATAAATCTAACATTTTCATCAGTGTATTTTGTTTGCTGAGTGTTTAAAATACAAACATACGAGGCGGAGCAAGATGGCCGAATAGGAACAGCTTCAGTTTCCATCTCCCAGCGCGAGCGACACAGAAGACCGGCGATTTCTGCATTTTCAACTGAGGTACTGGGGTCATCTCACTCGGGAGTGCCGGACAATCGGTGCTGGTCAGCTGCTGCAGCCCGACCAGCGAGAGCTGAAGCAGGGCGAGGCATCGCCTCACCTGGGAAGCGCGAGGGGGAAGGGAGTCCCTTTTCCTAGCCAGGGGAACTGAGACACACAACACCTGGAAAATCGGGTAACTCCCACTCCAATACTGCGCTGTAACACCGGCACACCGGAGATTGTATCCCACACCTGGCCGGGAGGGTCCCATGCCCACGGAGCCTCTCTCCTTGCTAACACAGCAGTCTGCGGCAATCTAACCGCAAGGCAGAAGCGAGGCTGGGGGAGGGGCGCCCGCCATCGCTGAGGCTTACATAGGTAACTAAAGCCGCTGGGAAGCTGGAACTGGGTGGAGCTCACAGCAGCTCAAGGAAACCTGCCTGTCTCTGTAGACTGCGCCTCTGGGGACAGGGCTCAGCTAAAGCAGCAGAGGCCTGTCCAGATGCGAACGACTCTGTCTGACAGCTTTGAAGAGAGCAGTGGATCTCCCAACACTGAGGTTGAGATCTGAGAAGGGGCAGTCTACCTGCTCAAGTGGGTCACTGACCCCTGAGTAGCCTAACTGGGAGACATCCCCCACTAGGGGCAGTCTGACACCCCACACCTCACAGGGTGGAGTACACCCCTGAGAGGAAGCTTCCAAAGCAAGAATCAGACAGGTGCACTCGCTGTTCAGCAATATTCTATCTTCTGCAACCTCTGCTGCTGATACCCAGGCAAACAGGGTCTGGAGTGGACCTCAAGCAATCTCCAACAGACCTATAGCTGAGGGTCCTGACAGTCAGAAGGAAACCTATCAAACAGGAAGGACACCTAAATCAAAACCCCATCAGTACGTCACCATCATCAAAGACCAGTGACAGATAAAACCACAAAGATGGGGAAAAAGCAGGGCAGAAAAGCTGGAAATTCAAAAAATAAGAGCGCATCTCCTCCTGCAAAGGAGCACAGCCCATCGCCAGCAACGGATCAAAGCTGGTCAGAGAATGATTTTGATGAGATGAAAGAAGAAGGCTTCAGTCCATCAAACCTCTCAGAGCTAAAGGAGGAATTACGTACCCAGCGCAAAGAAACTAAAAATCTTGAAAAAAAAGTGGAAGAATTGACAGCTAGACTAATTAATGCAGAGAAGGTCATAAACGAAATGACAGAGATGAAAACCATGTCACGAGAAATACGTGACAAATGCACAAGCTTCAGTAACCGACTCGATCAACTGGAAGAAAGAGTATCAGCGATGGAGGATCAAATGAATGAAATGAAGCGAGAAGAGAAACCAAAAGAAAAAAAGAAGAAAAAGAAATGAACAAAGCCTGCAAGAAGTATGGGATTATGTAAAAAGACCAAATCTACGTCTGATTGGGGTGCCTGAAAGTGAGGGGGAAAATGGAACCAAATTGGAAAACACTCTACAGGATATCATCCAGGAGAACTTCCCCAACCTAGCAGGGCAGGCCAACATTCAAATTCAGGAAATACAGAGAACGCCACAAAGATACTCCTCCAGAAGAGCAACTCCAAGACACATAATTGCCAGATTCACCAAAGTTGAAATAAAGGAAAAAATCTTAAGGGCAGCCAGAGAGAAAGGTCGGGTTACCCACAAAGGGAAGCCCATCAGACTGACAGCAGATCTCTCGGCAGAAACTCTACAAGCCAGAAGAGAGTGGGGGCCAATATTCAACGTTCTTAAAGAAAAGAATTTTAAACCCAGAATTTCATATCCAGCCAAACTAAGTTTCATCAGTGAAGGAGAAATAAAATTCTTTACAGATAAGCAAATGCTTAGAGATTTTGTCACCACCAGGCCTGCCTTACAAGAGACCCTGAAGGAAGCCCTAAACATGGAAAGGAACAACCGGTACCAGCCATTGCAAAAACATGCCAAAATGTAAAGACCATCGAGCCTAGGAAGAAACTGCATCAACTAATGAGCAAAATAACCAGTTAATATCATAATGGCAGGATCAAGTTCACACATAACAATATTAACCTTAAATGTAAATGGACTAAATGCTCCAATTAAAAGACACAGACTGGCAAACTGGATAAAGAGTCAAGACCCATCAGTCTGCTGTCTTCAGGAGACCCATCTCACATGCAGAGACATACATAGGCTCAAAATAAAGGGATGGACGAAGATCTTCCAAGCAAATGGAGAACAAAAAAAAGCAGGGGTTGCAATCCTAGTCTCTGATAAAACAGACTTTAAACCATCAAAGATCAAAAGAGACAAAGAAGGCCATTACATAATGGTAAAGGGATCAATTCAACAGGAAGAGCTAACTATCCTAAATATATATGCACCCAATACAGGAGCACCCAGATTCATAAAGCAAGTCCTTAGAGACTTACAAAGAGACTTAGACTCCCATACAATAATAATGGGAGACTTCAACACTCCACTGTCAACATTAGACAGATCAACGAGACAGAAAGTTAACAAGGATATCCAGGAATTGAACTCATCTCTGCACCAAGCGGACCTAATAGACATCTATAGAACTCTCCACCCCAAGTCAACAGAATATACATTCTTCTCAGCACCACATCACACTTATTCCAAAACTCACCACATAATTGGAAGTAAAGCACTCCTCAGCAAATGTACAAGAACAGAAATTATAACAAACTGTCTCTCAGACCACAGTGCAATCAAACTAGAACTCAGGACTAAGAAACTCAATCAAAACCACTCAACTACATGGAAACTGAACAACCTGCTCCTGAATGACTACTGGGTACATAACGAAATGAAAGCAGAAATAAAGATGTTCTTTGAAACCAATGAGAACAAACATACAACATACCAGAATCTCTGGGACACATTTAAAGCAGTGTGTAGAGGGAAATTTATAGCACTAAGTGCCCACAAGAGAAAGCAGGAAAGATCTAAAATTGACACTCTAACATCACAATTAAACGAACTAGAGAGGCAAGAGCAAACACATTCAAAAGCTAGCAGAAGGCA
>NC_045434.1:45151-73947 GCF_002776525.5 Piliocolobus tephrosceles | reverse complement strand
AAGAGCAAAACTCAGCCTCAAATTTAAAAAAAAAAAAAAAAAAAAAAACTGTTGTGGAAACTGCAGTTTACCCCAAATTTAGTCCACAGCCTCCACAGAATTAACAGTTAAAGTCAAATGAAAAATCTCAAAGGTTAGCCATTTGAGCAAGTAACTTTAACTTATTCTATTTTTTCAGAAAAATAGTTTGGATTTAGCTGTCCTTTGTGGAAAACTCTGTGATCTTTGCTTGTGTGTGCATTTATGTTTGCATGTTTTGTGT
This sequence comes from Piliocolobus tephrosceles, assembly GCF_002776525.5. Classification (NCBI taxonomy): domain Eukaryota; kingdom Metazoa; phylum Chordata; class Mammalia; order Primates; family Cercopithecidae; genus Piliocolobus; species Piliocolobus tephrosceles. Next base: position 73,685 of record NC_045434.1, on the reverse strand, counting down.
TTGTAATAATTTTCTTCCAAGATATGTGAAAGAGCTCTATTTAATTGGCTTACAAGATATGTGAAAGGGCTCTATTTAATTGGCTTAAAGGGTCAACAAAGCAAACATAAAAGAGTCTCTTGACGATTCTTGCTGTACTTGTATAATCAGGCTTTGTTTGATGAGGTTAAATTTATTCTGCAAACAAAGAAGCCTTATCTTGGTAAAAACTGGAATGACTAGAGGAGAAAATTTATGATTAAAAAAGGAAAACTATACTTCATCTGCTATTAGATTGCAGCCCTATGCATTGCTTTTGAGTTTATTGTTATTTATCTACAACCTGGACTAAATTTTCAATTCTTCTAGGTTCGTCCAACCCAATTTTCTGGCCTGGAATTGCTAAAATAAAAATCTGCTCTGTTCCTGAAGCTCTATACACTAAAGCTACACAACTCAATGTAAATTTCAAGGGATAAGTCTCATGTCTCATGTTTAGGCCACACAGAAAGTTCACCAAACCACTCAATGCCATACCCAAAGACATTTAGTGTGTAAACCAGTATGAGAAGTTGATGGTTTCATGCTGTGGACAGCTTTTTCTAAGAATGATAGAACAATACTTACAAAAATGAGACTATTATCCTTCTTAAATTTTCTTTGCTTGTGCCTTCTTTTTCATTTGACAGGATAATGCCATAGTTATAATTTCATAATCATCAGCTTCTGTGGGTACTTGATGGAATATTGGATCTGTCATGCCAACCCCAAATCTTTACATGATCTAAGAGATGCTTTCTTCCATGTAGTGAATAACTTTGGCAATATTCTTAACACAACTTTTTGTTCAAATTGTACCAGTGATCCCTTTTTACAGAGTTAGCACTCTCGGCTTTAATTTAACCAAGTCATGAGATACTAAATAATAGAATCACCAACCAAACTATGTAAAAGACTCAATGCCTATAACAAACCTTACCCAGTCCCACATGGTCTTTTAATTTGTTTAATTGAGCTCTTGGTTCAGAACCATCGTCCAAAATAAATTTGTTATGCTCCTGTTGGTTTTGCTTTGCATTATTTTCTTTGAGCTTTGTACCTGTTACCTGTCTGACTTCTGCAGAAATGACACTCCTAAGATAATAATGCTGGCTCAGCACTTAAAGGATATGCTGAAAATGTGGAATTGAAAAAATTGACTTCATAATGAATTCCAGGGAGAATTAGCCTGAAACCCACTCCTTCCAAACATCTTTGTTGCTCAAAGGTGGCTAAAAGTGTTTTGAAACTGACTCCCAGTCACCAATCACTTGGGACTGATTTGGGAACAAACCAACCAAATCAAGTGCATCCAAGCACTGAGGAACACATAATACATAACCACAGGATGATTGATCAGAGATGCTTTCAGAGAAAGATCTTGATCAAAGGGGGAACTGCAAAAGTTGTCAGAAGCAAAATGGAGTCACTTATGCCAAACCCTAACAAAATGGAGTCAGGAGTTCATGAAGGAAGGGCTTTCATGTATACTTTCTTATGGTGGAAAGTGCCATTAGGACATTGCCAAACTATAGCCTTGCATCAAAGGCTACTTCTGTACTTCCAGTAATAGCCAGTCCTAACCACAATCTTGCAAGTGGCCTTACTTGCTGCCATCAGGGTCCCTGCAGTCAGGGCTCTCTCCATAAAACTCTCTCAAGCAGCAGCCAATGCACATGTCCTCACCTGCAATATGATCCTGTAAACCATTGAACTTATTTTACATCAACTGGCATATATGTCTCCTTTTTGCCTTTAAAAGTTTCTCACTGCCTTAACACTTCCAGATGAACTTATGATTTGTTATATGCATTTCCAGAATTTACAAATCCTGTACTTATTCCTGAATATATTCATTTCTTTGGAGAGTGACTATCTGTTGTTATTTTGAGTTGACAGAGGAACTCAAGATATGGTAGTCAAATCATTCATTTCCTGAATGATGAAAATGAAGAGTAGAAATAGTAACTGATTGGCTTAGTTACAAAGACATACAAACTACACTTTAACATCAGGCTTCTGACTGGTAACTTGGTGCTTTATAAGCCACACTGAGTCCCTGACACTACAGCCTCATGTAAAAGAGATAAATTATAACCAATAGTGACCTTAATTACAAAAAAATAGAGAAATTAGAATATCCAATATGTATTGAAGCATTCATTTTATCTTAAAGTTCTGTGGAAACTTGCTATTACTACATAAATATTTTAGTAAATATTTAATAATGCATTATTATTTAATTTTTTAATTAATAGCTTATTTATATATGAAACATGAAGATAAAGGCAAAGTGGGAAGAGTCAGTTGACTCCAATCCTCCAGAGTGAATGCAAAGAGTTTGCCAATGAATTCAAAGTTAGTTATCAATATTTATCCCCAACATTAACTTTCTTTCATCCCATCTTCAAACTGGATACTGGCTGTGTAACTGGACAGATGGGACTCATCCATGCTTTGCTGGTGCCACTCACCTTTGTTCTTCCCAGCCAGCTTGTTCATCAGGTAGGATTTGCCTGTGCGGTAGAGGCCCACAATTGCCACCACTGCTACAGGCTGTGTAATGGCAGACAGGATCTCCAGAGCTTCTGGATTCACCACCAGATGCCCTTTAGTGTTTTCAATGAGGCATACTGGGCCTGGCATGTGGATCTCTGATGCCATGTTCGGACTGTTCCTTTGTCTGCAAGGAAAAAATGAAGCAGAAAGTAATTTCTGGTCAGTCAATTGAGCTGAATTCTACAATAGGGCATACATTTTTGTTTATTATTCTTGAACATTGTTTCTTGTGCATTTCTAAGAAGACCTGTGGCCCTTTAAGGCTGTCCTATGGACTGGGCCACTGACTGCCTTTTAAAATAATTTAATTTTGAAACAGACTTATAGAAAAGATGCATGATAGGTATGAAGAGTGCCCATATACCATTTCCCTGGCTTCCCCTAATGTTAATATTTTACATAACCATGATGCAATTACTGAAACCAGGATTTTAACATTGATACAATGATAACTAATTTACACTCCTTATTGACATTTCACCAGTTTCCCACTAATGTCTTTCTGCTTCACGATCCAATCCAGGATCCCTCATTGGATTTAGTCATTATGTTTCTGTAGTGTTCTTGCATCTTTGATAGTTCCTTATTCTTTTTTTGTCTTTCATGTCTTTGACATTTTAGAATGGTATTGGCCTTTGATTTTGAGGAATATCCTTCACTTTGGAGTTTTCTGATGTTTCCTCATTGATTGAAGTTATGCATTTTTTTTTTTTTTTTTTTTTTGCAAATGTCACAGAAGTGATGTTCTGCCATTTTCAGTGTCTTGTATTAAGGGATTCATGATGTTGACATGACTTTTTCTGGTGCTGCGACCCTCACTTTGATCACTTGGTTAAAGTGCTTGCTGCCAGATTTCAGATTTCTCCACAGTAAAGAGTTATGTGCCACTTCGTCACTAAAAAGTTTCCATTTTGAGAAACAGTTTGGAGACTATGCAAATACAATCTCATCATATTTTGTTGTTGTTGTTGTTGTTTTCTCAGCCACTACTTTTAGTTTTTATTGATGATTCTTTTTGCGGTGTTTGACTAAATAGATTTTCTATTATAGTCATTCTTTCTATGTCTATTAACTGGAATTCTACCATGAGCAAGGGCTGTTCCTTCTTTATTTATTTTGTTTGCTCATTTAATCATTTACTTGTATCAATGCAGACTCAGAGATATTAGTTTTACTCTGAGGGTTTCAATACTTTACAATCAATATTTATTTTGTTACTCAACTTGTCCTAGATTTCATCATTGAGAGTTTCTTCAAGCTGGATCCACTTTTTTTTCTTTTTCTTTTTCACATGCTTCCATCATATTTTCAGTGTTTCTTGTCTTTTTGGCTTCACAACATATTCTAGAAAACATATCTGCATTTTTCCTGCTTTATCCCTAGAATCCACCATTTCTCCCAGTATCTTTGGTTTCTTTCATTGGATAATGGTATTTTGACACCAAGATGTCTCTCTAGGTGTGTTAATTATTTCTGGACCCACTCAGGGGCAAATTTGAGAAATATATGTACGTATACTAGCACGCATCTATATTTATTTTTATTTGTACATTTCTGTCATAAAGCTTGAGATTCTGTTGATATTTCCAGTTCCAATCCAACACATCTGAGCTCATTCAAGCTTTTGACTTTCCTTTTTAAACTATTTTCTCTAAATAAGCTAGACTTTGGTCTCCTAATACATAATACATTTGTTTCCTTGCTCAATCCTAGTATATTCATATAGTGGTATCAAAATTGATAATAAGTCTGTGGAAAAATAAATTTACTTACTACAGAAAATTATTAGTGTACAGTTCTTTTGGTCTTTAGCCTTATATACACACTCAAAACATTGCACTTCAAAGTTGCTTAGGTTAGTTTTTTCCTTCTCCACCTTCTTCAGTATGGTTAAATTACTCGTTTGTAAAACAGTTAGTTATATTTGTTACTGTTTCTGTTTCATTTTGGCCTCCCTCACATCTTGGTCTCTTGGCTGATTTTAAGTATGATTTATTTTCTGAGTTTGTGAAACAACATGGTTCTTAAATTCAGAGCTTTTCAAAAAGTTACAGTCAGAGAAGTGTCACTTTTCCTTCATCTTACCACTACACTCCCATTGCACTGGTCTTCTATTCTTTCTACCACATTCCAACCCATCCTCCATAGATACTCACTCTTGTTAGTTTCTGGTTTACTCTTCTTGGATTTTCTTTCCACAAATGAGAATGTGCATATTTTCTTTTTCACATTTTCTAACATGAAGATCATATCATGTAGAAATTTGGAAATCACTCCACATCTGTTCATAGAAAGCTTTGAAAATCCTTTTAACATGTATCTACTCCTTTATGTGGATTATACCCCAGTTTATTCAATCACTCTTCAATGTATGGGCATTTAGATTGTCTCAAATATTTTGCAATTACAAACAATGCTGCAATGAATAACTCTGCTAACTTTATGCATGTGTATTTTTATATTGTTACAGGAGTAATTTCAGGATAGATTCCTACCAACAGTATTGCTTGGTCAAAAGATGAGAGTATATAATTTTGTAGATATTGTCCAGTTCCTCTACAGAAGGTTGTACAAGGTTGCATTCCCACCAGCTCATCTTGTATGTCATTTTCCAGAAAATGGAATTTTTCCGAGGTGCCCCGCTTACTCTTCCGACTTAAGTACAAAATTTCCTTTGGAAGCTTTTCACGTTCACATTTAGATCTTTGGATTGAGCAAAGCTGAGCTCGCTGAACTCATGTGTATAGTAATAGTAATTTTCATCTAGGGAACATTGTGTCACACATATCTACATATTTTGAAACATAGATACCATTCTAACCCATCCTTGGTCCTGATTTCTTCCAAGCCCTTCTGAGGGCAGGGTCTGATCAGACTGTGGGACTCAGGTTGCCCAATGGCTTCCTCCTTTCACTGTGCATCAGCATTCACACGTTATTCATGCAAGCCTGATAGTTCACACCTGACACTTATCTGTTGATTTTTGACTCAAACATGTTACCAGATTTTGAATTCTCTGCATTTTAAGATTGATTCTTTATTACCTCCATGTATATCAGTCTGCATATTGTTTTTAATCATTTCATGTAATGAAGTCACACCGGGAAACATTCTTTGAAAAACCATGGCTTGTTTTTTGTCTGATCTCTGCCGTATAGAGAGTAACATGTGCACAATTGTAATCTTGCTATCTTTATCCGGGACTTGATAAATTAAATATTTTGATAATTTTGTAAACTTAAAAGGAGTGAACAGCCTTCTTCTAGTAATGCTTTAATTTTATGTTTTTAAGTTGAATATCTCAATCCTTATAACTTATGTGATCATGATGCAAAATATATAATCTCTTTAAGATACAAGCAAATATAGACGATAGATATTATAGTTTACATTTTTATCCTATAATAAAGAGTGGTTTGCTTCCACTATAGAGTTGGTTACTTCTGACTTGTTCCACTGGAGGCTTCTATTAAATTATCTGGCTTCCCATCGCTTCAGCAGAATATGGCAAAAACGCCATTTATTTTTCTGTGATCATGACCCATTTCCTCTTATAGCAATGGCCTACAGGATCTGCTGGCAAGCAAGAAGGGCAAACCAGAAACTAAAAAGATTGGGTATCTATGGAAGATGAGTGAAAACACAGTATGGGTCTGTCCAATTCCGCAGCATGTACTATGCTACCATAAAATAGGAATCAATCAATCATTGGCTCAGAAAAGGTGGTGGCATAAAGATGTTATAAGCTCCTCCATTATAATAATGAGCTTCCTCTTTTTGCAGATCCCAAGTTACCTACCTTCATTTACCTGTAGCTATAAATGTTGGCAATAAAGAAAGTGACAGAGTCTATTAGGCAGATATTTAAAGATAACGGTAATTTAAGATGGCGCCAGAAAAGAAATAACAATCTTAGAACATTAGCTTCTCTGAATATCTGTTCCACCTCTACTGAAGCCTAATTTGACACGGCAGGAATTAGAGCACACTAAGGTACATGCAGTCACCTAAGGCCAGGATTTCATCTAGACTTGTATCCTGCATTTGGCTCAACTGCTGCATATCTTGGGGATGGTCAACTTAGAGAAAACGAATGGATCCTTATAAATCGCAAAATCCTTATAAGTCCTAGTCTTACCCAGAGTAGAGATCCTCTGGAGTTGGTAAGAAGGCAGTTTCAATGAGAAAGTTAAGAGTCTTTATTCTCTTCTCTTTAGTTCTGAATTTGGCTGCACTGCTTTCTCCCTCTTTTTTTCTTGCTGGAACTTTGGACTTTTACCTTACCTCTCCAATGTCATGGGGCTTTCCAGACTTTCTAGAGACCTGTATTTATACGTGTAAAAAGCAACGCAACCTCTGCAAATAAATAGAGTAATATGACAGTCTGTGATTTAGCAACGATAAAAGAAATTGCTGACAGCTGCGCTAGTGAGAGGATTTGACATAATTTCTCAAACAGAATCTTCCAATTTTATTATTGGAAGAGATCTTAGAGACAGCTTGCAATTATTTAAAAAAAACTTCATCGAATCATTTAAAATAATGACATTCATCTCATGTTTGTGGGCCACGTTGAGAAGTGCAGGAATGAGAAAGCTTAATATAATATTATTTAGGTTCAATTCGCTTGAATATTAGACTCTTTTAAAATGGACCTCATTATTTGCATTTAGAAATGAGGACTGTAAGTGCTCTGAGGGAATGTCCACGTCTTATACATGTTTGAATTATTAGCACCTAACTCAGGTCTTGGCACTTAACATTTAATAATAATGAAGGCAGTACCCATTTTGTTTACATAAATTATCCCATTGTATTCTTATCACGAATACTTTTACCACAATGTTAAAAGAGAGATTTAATAATTTGTTACAATTACAGAGCTACTAAATAAGATTTGGGCTCAAGAAGTCTTCCTGTCAATCACTTCATTAAAATACCTCTGTGTTTGCTTAGTGTACAGTAACAATGTTTTCTCCTCATCAGTTCCATTCTAGGCCATATTCTTTACACATACCATTTTAAATATCAAAACACCTCAAGATAAAGGGTGTTTATTATCCCCATTGTCCAAGGGGGAAAAATAATCAGAAAATGGGTAATTAATATGTATAACTAAAGCCATTGAGCTACACACCAAGGTAGCAAGTAATTGAGTGAGATTCAAACTTGAAAATCCATTTGATTAAAATCACATTGATTCTCTATGGCATATTGTCTCTAAAAGAGAGGAAGGTGGGAAAAGGGGAAGAAAGAGAGAGAAATGGAGAGCAGAGAGTAAGACCTGTATGTGTGTGTGTGTGTGTGTGTGTGTGTGTGTGTGTGTGTGTGTGAATATTGATGAGATTGAAAGTGAAAGTAAGGCAGGTTATTTCAAAACAGAGCTAATGCTAGGAAATCACCTGCTTTTTCTAAGCAATAAAATCTATTGTTTATATCAGGCAAACAAAAAATAGCCCCAGACAAAATTGAATCTTTGTGAATTATGTATAATTTAAGGGTATATAAATTTATAAGAAAAAAAGATTCCACTTTCCCAACTTGTTGTTTTTTGAGATGGATTTTTCTCTCTTGTTGCCCAGGCTGGAGTGCAATAGCGCGATCTTGGCTCACTGCAAACTCCACCTCCCGGGTTCAAGTGATTCTCCTGCCTCAGCCTCCTGAGTAGCTAGGATTACAGGCATGAGCCACCATGCCCGGCTAATTTTGTATTTTTAGTAGAGATGGGGTATCTCTATGTTGGTCAGGCTGGTCTCGAACTCCTGATCTCAGGTGATCCACCTGCCTCGGCCTCCCAAAGTGTTGGGATTACAGGCGTGAGCCACCATGCCAGACCCCAACTTGTTTTTAGAGTGTTTCTTTGGAGACTAGTGGGCCAGAGTCCTTTCTTTAACCTTTGAATATAAATAGAGCTTTCTAGAGGTTAAATATCATTGCCAGCTTTACAACCCAGAGATGTCTTCAGGAGTCTGGACTCCATGTCTTTTGAAATGGAAATATCCAGAAAGACAGAGACCCAGGCTTCCTGACACTTTGGGAGCTTAAGCCCCGTGCCTATCCTGTCTGTAGCCATTTCTTCCAAGGGAGATAAATGTTAATATTCTTTCAGATAAGCAAATAGCTACCACATTTCCAAGGTGAGCATAGGATGAATACACGGAAGGTAGAGCAAAGTTCAGAATGTAACAGCAAATTATGTTGTCAATTCTGTCATGGGAAAACAGGATGGCGTTGATCCTAAGGAAACATGTTATATAAACCAGCTAAAAACAGTGCAGTTAAATGCTGGGCGAGGTGGCTCACACCTGTAATCCCAGCACTTTGGGAGACTGAGGTGGGCGGATCACTTGAGGTCAGGAACTTGAGACCAGCCTGGTCAACACAGTGAAACCCCGACTCTACAAAAATACAAAAAAAAAAAAAATAGCCAGGTGTAGTGGTACATGCCTGTACTCCCAGCTACTAGGGAAGCTGAGGCAGGAAAATCACTTGAACCTGGGAGGCAGAGGTTGCAGTGAGCCAAGATAGCACCACTGCACTTCAGCCTGGGTGATAGAGTGAGAGTCTGTCTCAAAAAGCTATTTTATAAAACATGAATAAGAAAAGACACTACATCTGCATTTTATATACATTTGATATGTAATTTTAATGTGTAAGTAAGAAATGCTCGCACAGGTTTGGATCTGGTGGCTCACGCCTGTAATCCCAGCTACTTGAGAAGCTGAGGCAGGATAATCGTTTCAACCTGGGAGGTGGAAGTTGCAGTGAGCCCAGATCGCGCCTCTACACCCCATCCTTGGCAACAGAGTGAGACTTCCTCTCAACAATAACAACAAACAACAAAAATAAAAATAAAATAGTGCAGTATAAAGAGATCTTATGTGTCAGGATGTATAAATACTGTAAACTTTCAACCTGATTTTGCAGTCATTTGCGGAATACCTATCTGCACGTATTTGGTTCTTGTTAATAATAAAACAGTGTTCCATTTTTTCTAAATTTTTGTGGAGACAACATTTTTGGTACAACTTTTATTTCACCAACAATATGAAAGAATTAAATTTACTACTTTCCCTACATACCCATTTCCAGAAGAACTAAAGTTGTTACCTATAGATAAATTTAAATATGTTGATTAATTCAATTCATGGTGCATATAATTCTATTTATTAAAAACCTAGAAATCAATGACAAAGAACAAAAGCCTAGTAGTAGGATATCTACTGTAAATTTAGCAGTATTTCTAACTCATTGATGAGATTAGAAGTTATGTTTTATTTTTGTACTTTCCAGCATATTGTGACTTTTTTCAATGACTAAATTATCATCCCAGGAAAACACATACACATCAAGAAAGTAATTTTCCTGTTGAAAAATAAGATCACTTATTTAAATAATCATTTTCTGCTAGGTATTCGGTATTGTAATCCATTGGTGATTTATTTGTAAGACAGGTATTTAATAAGAAATGACTACACACAAAGTCTCTCATACATTAGTGTCTAATTGTATACAATTGAAGTATTTATATTGGGGCAAGTCAGGTAGGAAAGGGTACTTAAAATGAAAATCTTATTCTTTTGCTGTGGACAGAAATCAAAGGCGTTTGATATAGTTGCATGAGGTGGTTAATGACTGTGTGAATTGCCCTAGTCTGAAATAAACATTTTGTGATTTAGTGATTTAGCACAGGAAGCATTTTTTTTTTCTGTATTAAGAACAAAGGGTTTTTTGTTGACATAGGATTCATACAATAGTGAAGTCACGGGGCTAAAGTATAGGGTTGCTTTGAAATCACCTTTCCAAAATTATAACCGAGGAAATTATGACAGTGAAAGAAATCAGACCTAACTGACCCCATCTTGCTTCTAACCTTTAACTTGTCCTTGTTCATCTTGGGACCTAGGCCAAACTAACTTTGGGAAGGAATTTAGTTCATGGTTTGACTCTGAAACAAAATTGGCAACAGTCTTTTCCTGAAAAGACCCCCTTCTTGCCTGGGAACCAGTCTGCCTTTGCAGGACCAATAAATTAGCTACAAGATTAGAAACTACAGTTTAGTGGACATGCAGCCTCTGGCTCCAAGAGTCTGAACCTCCCCAAATTGCTCCTGGGATAACATCACTATTGCAAAATCTAAGATAAGTGCTTGAGATATTTTGCAGACCCCATACTTGATGAATCAGTTGACACCACCTATACCAGTAATCTGGCCCAAGCAGCTCACACCACCCAGACCAGTAATCTGGCTGAACCAGTTCTGCCACCCCACCCAGGAACAGAAACCAGCAAGAAAAATTGACTTCGATCCTCTACGATTCCATCTCCAACCTGAACAATCAGTACTCCCCACTTCCCAAGCCGCTAGTCACCAAATTATCTTTAAGAACCCTGATCCCCTAATGCTTGGGGAGACTGATTTGAGTAATAATAAAACTTAGGTCTCACGCACAGCCGGCTCTGTGTGAATTACTCTTTCTTCATTGCAATTCCCCTGTCTTGATAAATTGGTTCTGTCTAAGCAGCAGGCAAAGTGAACCCACTGGGCAGTTATAGTTTAGAAAAAGTAAACTAGTCACAGTTGGCTTTTATGAATATGGCGAAAAGTATGTCAAAGCCCTGATAGCTCATCCTAGTTGTGCTGTATTTCAGGGACTGGAGCTGCTGCCCAGTTTCCTTCACTCCAGAGAGGATCCTGTCTCTGGTCTACCCGCGAGGCTGTAGGACCTTGCTGTGTCCACCTTGGGGCGTGTTTGCTTCACAGACACGGAACTTCCCTTGGGAGCAGACATATCGCTTAAATGTTTTTACTTCCTCTCTATATTCAATGTGATATAGGAGTAAAGAATAAATTATGTAGGCAGGTAGTGAGGGTACGGGCATCCTTGGTAAGGTTTTCCTTTTAATGAAAAGCAGCCCCCAAATAATTTTCTTTTCTAACAAAGAGCAACCTGTATAATTGAGCTGCAAACATATACCAGCAAACTAGAAGCTTGCACAGGAGAATACCGGCAGTTGTGCCAACAGGAACCTGGGACTAGGTATGTTCGAATTGTGGCTCTATTCTTTCTTCTCTTTGCCAGCCACACGTACAGTAAGAATCAGACAACAAGGCTCCGGCCAAATGGGAAGTCCATTTGCATAATAAGATTAGGGTGGGGTAGACAGCCTTCCGGGCATGTTATATAAACATCACAGCTGGTCCAGCCAATCTGTGGTCCCTATGTAAATCAGACATCACCTCCTCAAGCCTGTCTACAAAATCTGCTGCACTCTGCTGTGGGTTGGAATTCCCACTTGGGTGCCTCTCTCTCTCACAGGAGAGGCAACTGTTCTCCTTTCTCTTTATCCAGACAATGATGCCATGTAGATGTACATACATGTGACACGATTTCATCTGACCAAGGAGGCCAAAGGAGACCAAGCAACACTGTCTCCTCAGCTTTTTGTTTTTGTGAACTGTTTCTAGTGTGAAAGGAAAATATCCTGGGCCCCAAATCACTAAGCTAAAGGGAAAAGTCAAGCTAGGAACTGCTTAGGGCAAACCTGCCTCCCATTCTATTCAGAGTCACCCCTCTGCTCACTGAGATAAATCCGTACCTGATTGCCTCCATTGGTAAGGCTAATGAGAAACTTAAAAGAATGCAACCATTTGTCTCTTATCTACCTATGATCTGGAAGCCCTCTCCCCATTTTGGGTTGTCCTGTTTTCCAGAACAAACCAATGTTCATCTTACATATGCTGATCGATGTGTTTCATGTCTCCCTAGAATAGACTCCGTCTCAAAGAAACAAACAAACAAACAAACAAAAAAACCAAACTGTTCTCTGACCACCCAGGACACATGTTGTCAGGACCTCCTGAGGCAGTGTCATGGGTGCACATCCTCAACCTTGACAAAATAAACTTTCTAAATTCACTAAGACCTGTCTCTAATTTTCATGGTTCACACTAGTATTCTTGGAGAGATGCCCTATTTTCCTTTGTATTTCTGACAAGGTTCCACTCCTAACTTCTATTCTAACCCTGAAGAGTTTTCGTAAGAAATAGAGTCTGTGAGAGATCGTCAAGCTCAGCCTAACAAGTGAGAAGATAGCACTACTGAGGTAGGCTATAGACATGTTATGGGACAATCAAAGACTGGAGAGACTGAAAAAGGCTCAGGAGAGTTTATTAAATTAAGATGATCACTAGCTCAGCCAGGCACACATCCAGAAAGTCTGAGTCCTGAACAAAGGGCTTTTCCTACTTTTAAACATCTTAAGGTGGGAACTATGTGAGGCAGGAAGCAAGTTACAGAAGCAAAAAACAAAGGCAGCATTACAACATTTCTTACATCTTGAGAGAAGCATGTCTTGCAATCTAAACTTATCAGTCTTGTGACCCTCCAGCCATGCAGGAGGTAAGCAGGAACTCACTGGGCCTTTGAGGAACAAACTGAGGAATGTTGAGTTGGGGAGTATAGATAAGATCCACCGACCACAAAGAGAAGACAGGTTGTGAATATTCTCTTTTAACTTGAGTGTAAGGGATGGGGGTGGGGAGTCACACTTTGCAGCAACTTAAGGAGGATTTAAAAATTTATATTACTGCTACTATTAGGTTATATTTGATTTCATTAATTCCTTCTTCATTCCCCGCTTTTGGTGCTCGACAAAAATGTAGATTAGTAAAGAGCACCACAGTTAGCTATTTCTTCTTGAGTGAGTACGTACTCATCTTGGGATACTGGTGGGTACCTTTGCAGAGCCATTATTCGGGTGGTGGTATGTCTGTCCTTGGTGGCTCTGCTGCTTACTCTTTTTGTCTTAGATTTTTACAGATGATCCAATATTATTTAGTTTACTGAGATGTGCAGCTTTGTAGGCATCAAAATATATGGACACAGGCCCTTTATGCGAGTAAGGGAAATTTTGTTTTGTTTACAAGTTTACAGACCCTGGTTTTTGTAGGGTTTGTATATGATGGCATTAGGGGTTCACCAATTTGGACTTGAAACCAGAAGTCACTAGATAAGAACTCTAGGTCATAACATACTTGGGGCTGCCCATTGCCAGGATCACAGACTGAATAACTAGTCAGATGGTAGACACAAGTTCCTGTATGAGTCCTTGTACACTCATAGTAGATCTGGTATAACAGAGTTTTAGTCACACGTTTTCCAGACGAGGCTTCTATCATATAATGATGACAGTCTTCCTGGTCCCCCTTTATAATCACAGGTGAAGGTGTCAGTGGCTTTAATATTACTAATATGATTAAACTTTTACTATGTATGGGCACCCTTTTGGGCAACAAGCTTGGTAGTATTTGCAAAGATAACATGACAGCAAAATTCAGTACAAATAAGAGTATAACTACGTTTGTAAATTCAATCCACATTTACTTATCTATCATTGACTTCCTCAGGCTTCGGCCATGTGTAGACTAGTCAGCTTCCCGTTGTGTGACTGGAGCAGGGCTCGATGTTTCCTCACGCTTCAGCTGTGCGTGGACCAACCAGCCTCCGGTGTGGTGAGAGCAGGGCAGTTGTCCTTGTCAGTAGTGGCTTGGTTTTGCTGCAGGATCAGCTGTGTCGGGTGGTCTGGGTTTTATTGACTGGTCCACTGGTGCTGGGCGGCAGCTGCTGCTGGTTTCAGCTGGCCATGATGAATCCAAGGTGTGATACCTGCAATTTTAACAGCAGTGGGGGTAGACAAGATCACAATATGGGGACCATCCCATAAAGGCCCTAACGTGGTTGGGTTCCATCGTTTGGCCCAGACAGAGTCTCCAGATTGGAAGGGATGTACTGCATCTGTGAGGCTAACAGGTATTCTTTCTCTTACCCACCCTTGTATTTCCTGCATGGCCTCACCTAAGGCTTGCATTTGCCTTCTTAAGGTTAATTCCCCAATTTCTTTTAAATCTCCTTTTATGTGAGTTCTGATGGGGGGTGGTAGGCCGAACACTATCTCGTTGGGTGAATAACCGGTTAAGTTATTAGGGGTGCACCTGACTCAGAGAAGGACCATGGGCAGCACCTGATCCCACCTTAGATGAGTTGCTTGGCAAGACTTCTTTAACAGCTGTTTGAGTGTCCAGTTCATTCTTTCAACTTTTCCAGAACTCTGTGAGTGATAAGCTGTATGCAGTTTCCATTTGATTTTTAACATCTGCATTAGCTGTTGTACTATTTCTGCCACAAATGCTGGACCATTGTCTGATCCTAAAGTTAGAGGCAGTCCAAATCTAGGAATAATGTCCTTTAACAAGATCCTGGTTCCTTCCTGAGCTTTCTCTGTCCTGGTGGGAAATGCCTCGACTCACCCTGAGGAAGTGCAGACAAACATTAGCATGTACCGGTAGTCTCCAGCTTGAGGTAGCTTGGTAAAGTCCACAGGCAGGTTTTTACAGGGTGTAGCTCCAGTTTCTTGAATCCCTTGGGGCTGTATTGGCCCCTGCCATGGATTGTTTTGGGCACAAGTTAAACATTGCTCACAAACGGCTCAAGTGATGGCAGTTAGTCGTGGCACATAGAAATGCCATCCTACAAGAGTCTCGAATGCAGTTTTTCCCATATGCTTTCCTTGATGAAACTGCTTTATGAACCGGGGGGCTTTTGCTTCTGGGATGGCAAGCCTCCCATCTGAGAACTTCCACCAACCTCCTTTCTGGTAACTTCCACTCTCCTGCTCAAACCAAGCCTTTTCATTAGAGGAGTAGTTAGGGGGTTCTGTAAGGGGAAGCTCCTGTAAGAGCATGGTAAGTGTTTCCTCTTCCTTCTTAGTTACCTCTGTCGTTGCAGCTCTTTTGGCTTCTTTGTCCATCTTTCTGTTTCCTCCAGCCTCATCACCTCCTCCTCTTTGATGCCCTTTGCAATGGATGACTGCTACTTCTTTTGGAGCCCATATGGCTTCTAAGAGCTGCTCTATTTCCTTTTCATTTTTGATTTCCTTTCCTTCAGTAGTTAATAATCCTCTTTCCTTATATATGGCTCCATGGGCATGCAAAGTGGCAAAAGCATACCTTGAGTCAGTATAGATGTTTCCTGACTTTCTTTCGGCCAAGATCAATGCTCTAGTGAGAGCTATTAGCTCAGCCCTTTGGGCTGAAGTTCCAACTGGCAGAGGGCGGGCTTCGGCTACTGAGTTTAGTGTTACCACTGCATATCCAGCCCAGCTGACACCTTCAGATATGAAGCCGCTGCCATCAGTAAAGTATTCAACATCTGGATCTTTTAAGGGCTGGTCCTTTAAGTCTTTTCAGCTTGAGAAAACCTCATCCACTGTTTCCACACAACAGTGATACCCTGGGCCGCACAACGGGGGCTTTCCATGCTCCACCCATTCTATTGGCAACAGTGTGACTGGATTTAGAGTATTCACAGTCTCCAAGGTTATGCATGGGTTTTCACACAAAAGTCCTTGATATCTTGACATCTTAGGGTTAGAAAGCCAGCGATGCCCCCTCTGCTCCTTCAGGGTGATGACCATGTGGGGCACCCGAATTATTACCATTCCTCTGTTGTTGGGACAGTAAGGGTCATTACTATGGCTTTTCTTTGACCTAGGTTTAGAGTCATGTCCCCTTTTGGTGAAAAGGAGATTTGTACTTGCAATTTCTGGAGCAAGTCTCTTCCTAACAAGGGCACTGGACAATTTTGCTTTTATTGTCCTTCTTCTCACTCCTGATTGTAGGATACAGTGAATTCCTCTTCAAAGTTTAGCCTGTTAACTTCCTTTAAAATTCAAGAGGGAGAAAAATTGTTAAGTACGAGTTCTGAGTTCCTCTTTAAAGAACTAACATGTCAGCTTCCCTGTTCTTTGTTCTCCATTTTAAAGTTTATCTTCTTTGTTCTTTACCTTCCTTGCCCCTAGTTCCAGTAAACAACCCTCTCTTAGCCTCTATCACTTGTTCTGTCCTTAGGCATCCTTAGTCACCTGTTCTGTCCTTAGGCATGCTCAGTCAACTGTTCTGTCCTTAGGCATCCTTAGTCATCTGTTCCATCCTTAGGCATCCTTAGTCACCTGCTCTGTAACCATCCTTCCTACCAAAACTACTCACCCTGCCACTCTGGCTCATACCCCTGCTCTCTTTAAAATAGCCAATCAGAATTAGCTTAGACTGTGCAGTTCAACCCTAACCAATAGGGGGAAGACATAGCAGTAGGGTCTAGCTGCGTTAGGATAAGAACCCCTTCCCTTCCCTTGTATGGTGTGTTCTTGCCATTGCTCCATCCACGAGACACACCCTTCTATAGAAGTAAATTGCCTTGCTGAGAAAACTTTTGCCTGAGTGCTATTTTCACTTGGTGACACTGAACATTTTCCAATATGATGCCATCCTGATGTATAAACAGCTATAATTTCATGCTGGCATTTTCTAGTCACTGTTTTATATCTCCATTGCTGGTCGTGTGTTGGAGAGAATTAATGGGAAAGAAGGGTTCTCTCTTGCCCCCCATTGCCCTTTCCCAGACCACCCAGATGGGCAGTGTTAGGGCATTCCTCTGAGTGGTACCAATGGCTATTTGGTGACTGGCTCAGCTGCAAGACTTATTCTAGTGGTTTGGGTTGGGGAAACTGGAAGGCGCCTATGCATTGCTTCAAAGCCCTGAAAAAAGTAGAGCTATGCTACTACAACTTTCGAGGGAAGGGAGGAATGAGGAGCAATCACAGTGTTGCTATCTGATGGCTCTATGGACAATGTGTAGATTATTCTACTCTGTCAGCCTGTGGAGTGAGAAGAAGGACAATAAATTTGGAGTTTACTGTTGAATGGGAAAGTGAGATGGCATTGCATGTATCCAGGCCTTTGTGCTGCTGTTCTAAGCAGGGGACCTGATTAATGTATGATGCTCTCTTTTGGTGCTGTTTGGCCCCAGTGCTCTTTGGAGTCCAGGTAGGTTTGACCTCTAAAAATCAAACTGCCATGGAAACTGCTTTACCCAAAATTTTGGTTCACAGCCTGCATTGGATTATCTATTGGGGCAAACAAAGTAAAACCAGTAAGCTTATATTGCTCTCTCAATACTAAGGTTCCAAGCTATTGGATCTTCATTTATGTGTGTGTATACATGTCTAGATGTGTTTATTTGTATGTACATTTATTGTTATATGTGTCTACCAAATTAGCTTATAAGTAAAAGAGCACACATAAATTAAATAAACAAGTCTAAGCAATTTTCAAGTTCATGTGATTTATACTTAAATCTTTACTGAACAAGCTGGCTTTAAAATTATTGGTAGAATAAAAATAGAAATGCCTTTAGAATTGCTAGCAGACATTTTGTCTGGATTTTATGTATGTCTTTGCTAGATATTTTGGGATGTCAGTGCTTGGCATAGAAGGTTATAAAACTATAAACACAGCTAATACAAAATGATCTTGGTTTGTTTGCTTCCTTTTGATGAATGAGAGTAATTTATGAAAGGAAAATATCTTGGGTCCCCAAAATCACCCAGCTGAAGGGAAAATTCAAGCTGGGAATGCTTAGGTCAAACCTTCCTCCCATTCTATTCAAAGTCATCCCTCTGCTCACTGAGATAAATGCATATCTGATTGCCTTCTTTGGAAAGGCTAATCAGGAACTCGAAAGAATGAACCCTTTGTCTTCCACCTACCTGTGACCTGGAAGCCCCTAAGCCCTCTCCCCACTTTGAGTTGTCCCACTTTTCTGGACTGAACCAAGGTTCATTTGACTAATGTTGATTGATGTCTCACATCTCCCTTGTTAAAAGTGAAAGAATTGAGTACAACGAATGGCATAAATGTTTTAGGTAAACTTTTTGTGTAAATTAAAATCTTAAATTTATTTTTGATGCTCATTTAATATATGGGCAATTTCCAATTAAGGTTGTGATATGAGGAAATACGTTTCTAAAATTGTGGAATTGTTCTTATCTATAAATGCCCATATCTGATAGTTCAGAATTTCTTGCTTTTTAGGATTTCAGTAAAGTTTTAGGTTACTAAGGATAAGAATTCTAGTTAAGATATAATTCTGTATACAAAATGTGCCAGAAAGGGTTATGTTATTAGTGAGAAAAAGAATAATTTTGTCTCACTCAAAAGTTATCCAAAAGTGAGTTCAAATTACAGATTTTAAAAGGTCATGTATGAAACAATGTAGTGAGGAACCACTAAGTAGGGGAAACACGTGAGAAAAGTTTAAATAACAGAATATTCCTTAAAACCTGATTTAAAAAATTGTCGATATTTGACTAACATTTTCATAGTTGAAGCTTTTAGTCTTTTTTTTTTATTATTATACTTTAAGTTCTAGGATACATGTGCATAATGTGCAGGTTTGTCACATATGTATACTTGTGCCATGTTGGTGTGCTGCACCCATCAACTCATCAGCACCCATCAACTCATCATTTATATCAGGTATAACTCCCAATGCAATCCCTCCCCTTCCTCCCCATGATAGGCCTCCGTGTGTGATGTTCCCCTTCCCGAGTCCAAGTGATCTCATACTTCAGTTCCCACCTATGAGTGAGAACATGCGGTGTTTGGTTTTCTGTTGTGTTAGTTTGCTGAGAATGATGGTTTCCAGCTGCATCCATGTCCCTACAAAGGACACAAACTCATCCTTTTTTATGGCTGCATAGTATTCCATGGTGTATATGTGCCACATTTTCTTAATCCAGTCTGTCACTGATGGACATTTGGATTGATTCCAAGTCTTTGCTATTGTGAATAGTGCTGCAATAAACATACATGTGCATGTGTCTTTACAGCAGCATGATTTATAATCCTTTGGGTATATACCCAGTAATGGGATGGCTGGGTCATATGGTACTTCTAGTTCTAGATCCTTGAGGAATCGCCATACTGTTTTCCATAATGGTTGAACTAGTTTACAATCCCACCAACAGTGTAAAAGTGTTCCTATTTCTCCACATCCTCTCCAGTACCTGTTGTTTCCTGACTTTTTAGTGATTGCCATTCTAACTGGTGTGAGATGGTATCTCACTGTGGTTTTGATTTGCATTTCTCTGATGGCTAGTGATGATGAGCATTTTTTCCTGTGTCTGTTGGCTGTATGAATGTCTTCTTTTGAAAAATGTCTGTTCATATCCTTTGCCCACTTTTTGATGGGATTGTTTGTTTTTTTTCTTGCAAATTTGTTTGAGTTCTTTGTAGGTTCTGGATATTAGCCCTTTGTCAGATGGGTAGATTGCAAAAATTTTCTTCCATTCTGTAGGTTGCCTGTTCACTCTGATGGTAGTTTCTTTTGCTGTGCAGAAGCTCTTCAGTTTAATTAGATCCCATTTGTCAGTTTTTGCTTTTGTTGCCATTGCTTTTGGTGTTTTAGACATGAAGCCCTTGCCCATGCCTATGTCCTGAATGGTATTCCCTAGGTTTTCTTCTAGGGTTTTTATGATTTTAGGTCTAACATTTAAGTCTCTAATTCATCTTGAATTAATTTTCATATAAGGAGTAAGGAAAGGATCCAGTTTCAGCTTTCTACTTACGGATAGCCAATTTTCCCAGCACCATTTATTAAATAGGGAATCCTTTCCTCATTTCTTGTTTTTCTCAGGTTTGTCAAAGATTAGATGGCTGTAGATGTGTGGTATTATTTCTGAGGACTCTGTTCTGTTCCATTGGTCTATATCTCTGTTTTGGTACCAGTACCATGCTGTTTTGGTTACTGTAGCCTTGTAGTATAGTTTGAAGTCAGGTAGTGTGATGCCTCCAGCTTTGTTCTTTTGATTTAGGATTGTCTTGGCAATGCGGGGTCTTTTTTGGTTCCATATGAACTTTAAAGCCATTTTTTCCAATTCTGTGAAGAAAGTCATTGGTAGCTTGATGGGAATGGCATTGAATCTATAAATTACCTTGGGCAGTATGGCCATTTTCACGATATTGATTCTTCCTATCCATGAGCATGGTATGTTCTTCCATTTGTTTGTGTCCTCTTTGATTTCACTGAGCAGTGGTTTGTAGTTCTCCTTGAAGAGGTCCTTTACATCCCTTGTAAGTTGGATTCCTAGGTATTTTATTCTCTTTGAAGCAATTGTGAATGGAAGTTCATTCCTGATTTGGCTCTCTGCTTGTCTGTTACTGGTGTATAAGAATGCTTGTGATTTTTGCACATTAATTTTGTATCCTGAGACTTTGCTGAAGTTGCTTATCAGCTTAAGAAGATTTTGGGCTGAGACGATGGGGTTTTCTAAATACACAATCATGTCATCTGCAAACAGGGACAATTTGACTTCCTCTTTTCCTAACTGAATACCCTTGATTTCTTTCTCTTGCCTGATTGCCCTAGCCAGAACTTCCAACACTATGTTGAATAGGAGTGGTGAGAGAGGGCATCCCTGTCTTGTGCCAGTTTTCAAAGGGAATTTTTCCAGTTTTTGCCCATTCAGTATGATATTAGCTGTGGGTTTGTCATAAATAGCTCTTATTATTTTGAGGTACGTTCCATCAATACCGAATTTATTGAGCATTTTTAGCATGAAGGGCTGTTGAATTTTGTCAAAAGCCTTTTCTGCATCTATTGAGATAATCATGTGGTTCTTGTCTTTGGTTCTGTTGATATGCTGGATTACGTTGATTGATTTGCGAATGTTGAACCAGCCTTGCATCCCAGGGATGAAGCCCACTTGATCATGGTGGATAAGCTTTTTGATGTGCTGCTGAATCCGGTTTGCCAGTATTTTATTGAGGATTTTTGCATCGATGTTCATCAGGGAGATTGGTCTAAAATTCTCTTTTTTTGTTGTGTCTCTGCCAGGCTTTGGTATCAGGATGATGCTGGCCTCATAAAATGAGTTAGGGAGGATTCCCTCTTTTTCTATTGATTGGAATAGTTTCAGAAGGAATGGTACCAGCTCCTCCTTGTACCTCTGGTAGAATTCAGCTGTGAATCCATCTGGTCCTGGACTTTTTTTGGTTGGTAGGCTATTAATTATTGCCTCAATTTCAGAGCCTGCTGTTGGTCTATTCAGGGATTCAACTTCTTCCTGGTTTAGTCTTGGGAGAGTGCAAGTGTCCGGGAAATTATCCATTTCTTCTAGATTTTCTAGTTGATTTGCGTAGAGGTGTTTATAGTATTCTCTGATGGTAGTTTGTATTTCTGTGGGGTTGGTGGTGATATCCCCTTTATCATTTTTTATTGCATCTATTCGATTCTTCTCTCTTTTCTTCTTTATTAGTCTTGCTAGTGGTCTATCAATTTTGTTGATCTTTTCAAAAAACCAACTCCTGGATTCATTGATTTTTTGTAGGGTTTTTTGTGTCTCTATCTCCTTCAGTTCTGCTCTGATCTTAGTTATTTCTTGCCTTCTGCTAGCTTTTGAATGTGTTTGCTCTTGCTTCTCTAGTTCGTTTAATTGTGATGTTAGAGTGTCAATTTTAGATCTTTCCAGCTTTCTCTTGTGGGCATGCAGTGCTATGAATTTCCCTCTACACACTGCTTTAAATGTGTCCTGGAGATTGTGCTATGTTGTATCTTTGTTCTCATTGGTTTAAAAGAACATCTTTATTTCTGTCTTCATTTCGTTATGTACCCAGTAGTGATTCAGGAGCAGGTTGTTCAGTTTCCATGTAGTTGAGTGGTTTTGATTGATTTTCTTAGTCCTGAGTTCTAGTTTGATTGCGCTGTGGTCTGAGAGACAGTTTGTTATAATTTCTGTTCTTGTACATTTGCTGAGGAGTGCTTTACTTCCAATTATGTGGTGAATTTTGCAATAAGTGCGATGTGGTGCTGAGAAGAATGTATATTCTGTTGATTTGGGGTGGAGAGTTCTGTAGATGTCTATTAGGTCTGCTTGGTGCAGAGATGAGTTCAATTCCTGTATGTCCTTGTTAACTTTCTGTCTCATTGATCAGTCTAATGTTGACAGTGGGGTGTTGAAGTCTCCCATTATTATTGTATGGGAGTCTAAGTCTCTTTGTAAGTCTTTAAGGACTTGCTTTATGAATCTGGGTGCTCCTGTATTGGGTGCATATATATTTAGGATAGTTAGCTCTTCCTGTTGAATTGATCCCTTTACCATTATGTAATGGCCTTCTTTGTCTCTTTTGATCTTTGACGGTTTAAAGTCTGTTTTATCAGAGACTAGGATTGCAACCCCTGCTTTTTTTGGTTCTCCATTTGCTTGGTAGATCTTCCTCCATCCCTTTATTTTGAGCCTATGTGTGTCTCTGCACGTGAGATGGGTCTCCTGAAGACAGCAAACTGACGGTCTTGACTCTTTACCCAGTTTGCCAGTCTGCATCTTTTAATTGGACCATTTAGTTCATTTACATTTAAAGTTAATATTGTTATGTGTGAACTTAATTCTGTCATTATGATATTAACTGGTTATTTTGCTCATTAGTTGATGCAGTTTCTTCCTAGCATCAATGGTCTTTACATTTTGGCATGTTTTTGCAATGGCTGGTACTGGTTGTTCCTTTCCATGTTTAGTGCTTCCTTCAGGGTCTCTTGTAAGGCAGGCCTGGTGGTGACAAAATCTCTAAGCATTTGCTTATCTGTAAAGGATTTTATTTCTCCTTCAGTTATGAAACTTAGTTTGGCTGGATATGAAATTCTGGGTTGAAAATTCTTTTCTTTAAGAAGGTTGAATATTGGCCCCCACTCTCTTCTGGCTGGTAGAGTTTCTGCCGAGAGATCTGCTGTTAGTCTGATGGGCTTCCCTTTGTGGGTAACCTGACCTTTCTCTCTGGCTGCCCTTAACATTTTTTCCTCCATTTCAACTTTGGTGAACCTGACAATTATGTGTCTTGGAGTTGCTCTTCTCAAGGAGTATCTTTGTGGCATTCTCTGTGTTTCCTGAATTTGAATGTTGGCCTGCCTTACTAGGTTGGGGAAGTTCTCCTGGATGATATCCTGAAGAGTGTTTTCCAACTTGGTTCCATTTTCCCCCTCACTTTCAGGCACCCCAATCAGACGTAGATTTGGTCTTTTCACATAATCCCATACTTCTTGAAGGCTTTGTTCATTTCTTTTTCCTCTTTTTTCTTTAGACTTCTCTTCTCACTTCATTTCATTCATTTGATCCTCAATCACTGATACTCTTTCTTCCAGTTGATGGAGTCGGTTACTGAAGCTTGTGCATTTGTCACGTATTTCTCATGCCATGGTTTTTTATCTGTCAGTTCATGGCCTTCTCTGCATTGATTATTCTAGTTATCCATTCTTCCATTCTTTTTTCAAGATTTTTAGTTTCTTTGTGCTGGGTACATAATTCCTCCTTTAGCTCTGAGAAGTTTGGTTGACTGAAGCCTTCTTCTCTCAACTCGTCAAAGTCCTTCTCTGTCCAGCTTTGATCTGTTGCTGGCGATGAGCTGCGTTCCTTTGGAGGGGGAGATGCACTCTTATTTTTTGTATTTCCAGCTTTTCTGCCCTGCTTTTTCCCCATCTTTGTGCTTTTATCTACCTTTGGTCTTTGATGATGGTGACGTACTGATGGGGTTTTGGTGTGGGTGTCCTTCCTCTTTGTTAGTTTTCCTTCTAACAGGCAGGACCCTCAGCTGTAGGTCTGTTGGAGATTGCTTGAGGTCCACTCCAGACCTTGTTTGCCTGGGTATCAGCAGCAGAGGCTGCAGAAGATAGAATATTGCTGAACTGCGAGTGTACCTGTCTGATTCTTGCTTTGGAAGCTTCATCTCAGGGGTGTACACTGCCGTGTGAGGTGTGTGGTGTCGGTCTGCCCCTAGTGGGGGATGTCTCCCAGTTAGGCTACTCAGGGGTCAGGGACCCACTTGAGCAGGCAGTCTGTCCATTCTCAGATCTCAACCTCCGTGTTGGGAGATCCACTGCTCTCTTCAAAGCTGTCAAACAGGGTCGTTTGCATCTGCACAGGTTTCTGCTGCCTCTTTTTTTTTTTTTTTTTTTTATTTGGTTTAGCTGTGCCCTGTCCCCAAAGGTGGAGTCTACAGAGACAGGCAGGGCTTCTTGAGCTGCTGTGGGCTCCACCCAGTTCGAGCTTCCCAGTGGCTTTGTTTACCTACTTAAGCCTCAGAAATGGCGGGCACCCCTCCCCCAGCCTTGCTGCTGCCTTGCCCTTAGATCACAGACTGCTGTGCTAGCAATGAGGGAGGCTCCACAGGTAAAGCACAGTATTGGGGTGGGAGTAGCCCGATTTTCCAGGTGTTGTGTGTCTCAGTTCCCCTGGCTAGGAAAAGGGATTCCCTTCCCCCTTGCACTTCCCAGGTGAGGCAATGCCTTGCCCTGCTTCAGCTCTGGCTTGTCGGGCTGCAGCAGCTGACCAGCACTGATTGTCCGGCACTCCCTAGTGAGATGAACCCAGTACCTCAGTTGAAAATGCAGAAATCACCCATCTTCTGTGTCGCTGGCGCTGGGAGCTGGAGACTGGAGCTGTTCCTATTCAGCCATCTTGCTCCACCCCCCAAAGATAACAATTGTTGACAAGATTTTTTTTTTTTAGATGGAGTCTTGCTCTGTTACCCAGGCTGGAGTGCAGTGGTGTGATTTCAACTCACTACACCCTCTGTCTCCCGGGTTCTAGAGATTCTCCTGCCTCAGTTTCCCGAATAGCTGGGATTACAAGCACGCACCATCATGCCCAGCTAATTTTTGTATTTTTAGTAGAGATTGGGTTTTGTCATGTTGGCCAGACTGGTCTTGAACTCCTAACCTCAGGTGATCCACCCACCTCGGCCTCCCAAATTGCTGGGATTACAGGAGTGAGCCACTGTGCCTGGCCAACAAGAATATTTTTAAAAGATAACTTTTGTATGTTGTTTTTTGGAATGTAATTTTTGCAATGTAAATTGGTGCAGCCACTATGAAATCAGTATGGAGGTTTCCTAAAAATTTAAAAATAGAACTACCGTGTGATTCAGAAATCTTCTATTTATAAATCCAAATGATATGAAATCAGTATTTTCAAAGAGATATCTGTACTTTCACATTTATATTTGAATAATTGTAAAATTTCATACTTATATTTAAATATGAAAGTACAGATATTTAAACATATCCATATTAATTGCAGCATTATTAACAATAACCAAGATAATGGAAACTACCTAAATCCCCATCAATGGATAAATGCAAAAAAGTGTATATATATAGATAGATACATAAAGTGTGTTTGTATGCACATATATACATATGTATACCTACACATGCATTTTATATATCTATATATATTCACACATTTATATATATATGTGTGTATATATAGATTATATATAGAATGTGTGTGTTTGAATATATATATACACACACACATACATTCAATCTTAAAAAAAGAAGGAAATCCTGCCATTTGCAACAACATGGATGAACACTGAGGTTATTGTCCTAAGTGAAATAAGCCAGACACAGAAAAACAAATACTGCATGATCTCACTTATTTGTGGAATCTAAAATAGCCAAACAAATAGTCAAACTCATAGCAACAGAGAGTAAAATAGTGTGGTTGCCAGGGGCTGGAGGTGGAAGAAACGGAGAGATGTTGGTTAAAGAGTACAAAATTTCATGCCGGGCGTGGCGACTCACATCTGTAATCCCAGCACTTTCGGAGGCCAAGGCAGGCAGATCACAAGGTCAGGAGACTGAGACCATCCTGACTAAGACGGTGAAACCCTGTCTCTAATAAAAATACAAAAAAAAAAAAAAAAAAAAAAAGTTACCTGGGCATGGTGGCAGGTGCCTGTAGTCCCAGCTACTCGGGAGACTGAGGTAGGAGAATGGCATGAACCTGGGAGGTGGAGATTGCAGTGAGCCAAGATCACTCCACTGTACTCCAGCCTGGGTGACAGAGTGAGACTTCATCTCGAAAGAAAGAAAGAAAAAGAAAGGAAGGAAGGAAGGGAAAGAAAGAGAAAGAAATTTCAGTTATGCAAGGCAAACTCTGGAGATATACTGTACAGCAGTGTGACTATAATTAACAATATTTTATTAATTGTGACCTTGAATTTTGCTAAGAGGTTAGATCTTAAGTGTTCTCATCCCACCTCAAAAAAAAAAAAAAAAAAAAAAAGAATAGAAAAAAAAATAGTAACTATGTGAGGTGATGGCTATATTATTGGCTTAATTGTGGCGATCATTTCACAATGTATACATATATCAAAACATCAAGCTGCACACCTTAATTATATACAGTTTTATTTGTCAGTTTTACCTCACTAAAGCTGAAAAATACACACAGAATTTCTAACTCCTGTTGGAACTGAGCTGCTTGACAAGTTCTTATCAAATCGAATCAAATCATTCACCACAGTGCCAAGAAATAAAAGGGTGTTTTACCTAATATACCATGATATCTAATCTTACCGAAAAGTGTGATTCAAACAGGCTAAAGTTTGCCTCACTTGTTGGATTTCTAAGTTTCACAAATAGATCACAGCAGTTAAATTACAATGATCATGAAGAGATTAGGAGAAAATCCAGAATGGAAAGAATCTGTCTATGACACTTTGCCTTACCTTTTCCACATCGCCCAGATCATTAATGGGTAGAAAAAGTAGTTAGAAAAGATGAATAAGGCCTAGTTTTTTATAGCACAGATGGAGACTATAGTCAAGAATAATTTAATTGTACATTTTAAAATAACTAAAAGAATGTAATTGGATTGTTTGCAAGACAGAGGACAAATGCTTAAGGGATGGATACTGCATTTACCATGATGTGATTATTACACATTGCATGCCTGTATTAAAGTATCTCATGTTCCCCACAAATATATACAACTACTTAGTACTGACAAAAATTAAAAATAAAAATTAAAAATATATATACATCAGGGATATTGGCCTGTAGCTTTCTATTCTTGATGTATGTTTCTGTTTCTATTTTTGATGTCTTTCATCTGGTATCATGATGTGTCATAATACCAGCCTTGTAGAATGAATTTGAAGTATTCCCATTTCTTCTATTTTTTTTTTTGGAATAGTTTGAGTAGGAATGGTATTAGTTTTTCTTTTAATGTTTGGTAAAATTAAGCAGTGAAGCTATTGAATGCCAGGGTTTATTTGCTGGGAGATTTTTTATTATGGCTTAAATATCATTACTTATTATTGACTTATTTGGATTTTGGATTTATTCATCTTGGTAGGTTGTATTTGTCTAGGAATTTATCCATTTGTTGTAGGCTTTCCAAGCTATTGGCATATAGCTCCTCATAGTAGTCTCTAATGATCTTTTGAATTTCTGTAGTGTCCATTGTCATGTCTCTTCTTTCATGTCTGATTTCATTTATTTGCGTCTTCTCTCTGTTTTTCTTAGACTAATGGTTTGTCAATTTTATCTTTCAAGAAATCAACTTTGTTTTGTTAGTTTTTTGTATTTTTTAAATTTTCACTTCATTTATTTCTGCTCTGATCTTTCTTATTTCTTTATGTCTACTAATTTTGGATTTGGTTTGCTTTTGCTTTTCTAGTTTATTAAGATACATTATTATGTTATTTACTTGACATTTTTCTACTTTTTTGATATAGGTATGGTTTTCAATGATCACCTTATTATTCATTTCTATTTATAATTTTAATTTTTTAGACTGCTTTGTGGCCTAACATACTGTCTATTCTTGAGAATGATACACATGCTAAAGAGAAGAATGTGATCAAGCAGCTGATAAAGTTGTCAAAATCCATGTTCCCTCCTTCATCCAAGTAGTGTCAGAATATTATGTTGTAGTTGTTCATTCAGGTGGAACCCTGCTGCCCCAAAGGCCCCTGCAAGTTCACTGCTGCAAATGGTTCCAGATCAGTCAACATCAAACTGCTTGTATATTTTCTGTCACCTTTTGATGTTGTTCCACAAGTACTTGAATTCCTCAAAGTCCAGCTTGCCTGTGATGTCACTATCCATCATGGCCACCATGCTTTGACATGTATCAATGCCAAAACCACGAGTTTTCAGTTCAGTCCTACTGATAACAACCTTGTTGAGAACATTCATCAGTTCTGCGCCACTGACCTTGATGCCATCTCCAGCCAACTGGGCAAAGACTCTCCAGAACTGATGGACCTCCTCACTCT
>NC_045434.1:0-25151 GCF_002776525.5 Piliocolobus tephrosceles | reverse complement strand
ATGTGGGGATTATGGGAACTACAATTCCAGATGAGATTTGGGTGGGGACACAGCCAACCCATCCATAGCATGCATATATATATTTATTGTATATTGAATATTATATATATAATATATATTCAATCTCAAAAAAGGGAATTTTGTCATTTGCAACAACTTAGATGAACACCAAGGTCATTAGGCTAAGTGAAATAAGTCAGACATAGAAAGACAAATACTGCATGATCTCACTTATCTGTGGAATCTAAAATAGTCAAATTGTCAAACTCATAGTCGCAGAGTGGAATAGTGGTTGCCACGGGCTGGGGATGGGAGAAATGAAGAAATGTTGGTCAAAGAGTATAAAATTTCAGCTATGCAACATAAATAAACTCTGGAGATCTACTGTGCAGCAGTGTGACTGTAACTAACAATACTATATTGATTGTGACCTTAACTTCTGCTAAGAGGACAGATCTTAATTGTTCTTACCACACCAAAAAATAAAAAAAGGGCATAGAAAAAAGAAAATGATAACTATGTGAGGTAATGGCTATGTTATTGGCTTGATTGTGGTGATCATTTCACAGTGTATACACATATCAAAACATCAAGTTGTACAGCTTAATTATATACAATTTTTGTTTGTCAATTATACAACACAAAAGCCGAAAAATAAGCAGAATTTCCAACGCCTGTTTGGGCAAAAATAAAGTGTATATGTATAGAAATTTAGAAAGTATTCCCAAATAAGTCTCAAACTAAGACAAAAAAAAGAGAGAAATTATTTATTTCACCCATTCATAAGAAGCTAAACACCAAAAATTCATCTTATAATGTTTACTGTAGAAAGAACAAATACTTTTACATGACAAGCACAATCAGAAGTGTCTCAAAGCCTTCCGGAATGCTCTGTGGGTAGTTGATGAGCTTCATCATGAGAAATATAAACTGAACTCTCTTAATTCCAACCCTCAAGTGTACTCTTCACGTGGTAGCTCAGAAGGTGGGTGAGAGGCCTTTCTTCATCTCCTGAGATTGGAGTCAATACCTCTTCTCTTTCTTATCAAGGCACTGTTATACGCAACTGTACGTGGTGAAAGCTGTGAGGTGCTGCCTGGATCACAGGTGTCAGCTCTCTTAATGAGAAAGTTTTCCAGGACAGACTTCCAGTGATTGACCAGCACCAGGGATGAAGGCCTAGCACCCTTGTCCCAAAACATGATAACTCAAAAGGGCCGTTCCAGCCACAGAGCTCCCTGTGGAATTGACGGAGGGCAGGGACTGCACTGCATTCCAATCTCCTCCCTCTCGGCAACCTACTTCTTTCCCAATCATTCTACACCTTGAGGGCTCTTTGTGGGCAGGACCTTTACTTTGTTCACCAGTGTCTATGCTACTCAGCCCAAAGGCCTGGAACTCAACTGCTAACAAGATTTTATGAAATTGAATCAAATCATTCACCACTGTGCCAAGAAATAAAAGAATGTTTTACCTAATATACCTTGATATCTAATCTTGTCTAGAAGTGTGACTCAAATAGGTCAAAGTTTGCCTTATTCACTGTAGTTGGATTTCTAGTTTTCACAAATGTATCACAACAATTAAATTACAAGGATCATGTCTGGAATAAAAAGAACCTGCCTATGACTCCCTGCCTTACCTTTCCCACATCGCCCAGACCCTCGGTGTCCAGAAGGACCAGGGTGTGGTTTCGCTTGGAGGGGTGGGGCACGCACCACATCCAGATGCCCTTGGTTTCAGACTGCACCGTGGAGCCCAGAGGGAAGCCTGCAGGGAAGAGGAGGAAGCTAAGCATGGGGACAGCAGAACAGCCAAGCAGCCCTGGGGCCATGGATTCAGACTGGTTGGATTGTAACTGCCCCAGCATACAAGATGGTGCTTTCTATATTTCCTCAAGAATGTCTCTCTCTGTGATTCATTTATTTCAAAAAGCAAGGGACATTAAATGTGAGAATGATGCCAAGCAAGCGCTCAAAATGGAGATGAAGAGGAATCCATGAATCAGACAAAATGGAGGTCACTGATAACAAGAACATCCTGAAAAGTGGTGAGGTTCAAAGTCAGACAGGAGTGGGCTGAAGAAAGACATGAGAAGCAAAATAATTCAAAAAAGCAGATTGAGACAATGTTTTTTTCATTGAAAGTGATTAAAGACAAAAACACAAAATCAAAACAGGATTTGGTGCCCACTATGACATGTGAAATTCAGGAAGAGTTTTTAAGATGATACACCTTCAAACATCTTTGTATGTTGATGGGAATATTACATGAAGAAAGTAAAATATGTTATAAGAGAAAGGAGACACAATTACGGGAGCCCGGGACTTGAATACACAAGACATGGGAGCATTCTGAGTACTAGTAGGGGAGGTTTTCCTTAATGGGAATAAAGGAAAAAATATGGGGAAAGGTTACAGAAAGGTAGCGATTTGGTGGTGAGAATCAGAATGAGAAGGTTGGTTTATTGAAAGGAATTGGGTTCTCGCTTCACATGCCTAGGTTAGAGCATTAAGATACTGGAATCAAGCAATTGGCCTGTGTCCTAGGATACCACTCACCATGATTCTCTCCTGCCAGACGGTTCATCAAGTAGGATTTGCCTGTACGGTACAGTCCAACAATGGCCACCACCACCACTGGCTGAGAAATCTTGTCAAGAATCTGGACAGCTTGCTGGTTCACCAACAGCTTGTCATTGTTGTTTTCCACCAGGCAAATAGGGGCCAACATTTTGGGTCCAGATTCCATGGCAGCTGCCAACCTAGAAGAGCCTCCCAGTAGAAATAAGGTTACATTCTCTGCTACAGTAATGCAAGCACCCATAAATTTAGGACTGATTAGACTTTTGCATTTCTTTGAGACAACATGTAACCTAGCATTAGCGAATTGCAAAAGGCTTCCTCCATCATTCTCCCAAATCCGTAATGGTGTTAGCAATGAAACATAGTATATTATCATCTCCATAATTTTTCTTCAATAGTAATAATAAAACTCAAGTAATTGTTATCATAATAGAGGGTCTACAATAGTCTAAGCCCTGTGATGCCTGCCTTAAATATCTGACCTCACTGACACTTATAAGAACCTGCAAGTTAGAGATTATTTTATCCCTATATATGTAAATGAGATAAATGAGTCTCACAAAGGCTGAGTGCATAAGTCATAGAGCCAGGATTACAAACCCAGACAATTGCGCAAAATGGCAGACTAAGAAGTTCCAAGTCCTTCTTCTCTCTTGGAGACATCAAAAAACAACTGAAAAAATGACTAAAATTATCTTATAGAAGCTCTAGAAAACAGTCAAAGGTCTACAGCACCCAAGAAAATGTCCAGTAGAAAAAAAAAGGGCACCTTCAAAATAGTAGGAAATTCCAAGGTGTTTGATTTGCCCTTTCCCTATCCACTCACCTCAAGGCCATGGTTGTGGTCTGGAGGAGGTGGCAGTCCAGTTTCCACTTCCCTTCCCTGAACTGAAGGGAGTAGAACAGACTTTATTTATAACCTGCTATTCTGACTGGGGGCTGTCCTTTCTAGTATATGTTCTGCCTTACTCAGATTTCCAGTATCAATGATTTCTTGTGCATGATACCAAAACCACAGAAAACTGAAAAAAAAAAAAAAAATAGATACACCACACTTAATCAAAATTAAAAATTTTTGTGCATCAACAAGCACTGTCAGTGTAGTAAAAAGGCAACCCATGGAATGGGAGAAAATATTTGCAAACCATATATCTGATAGACTACATGAAGAACTCTTACAACTCAACAGCGACAAAATCCCAATTGAAAATGCCCTGAAATGAACATTTCTCCCAGGAGGACCTATAAATGACCTTAATACACATATGAAAACATGTGCAACATTAGTTATCACTGGGGAAATGTAAATCAAAACCACAGTGAGGTACCACTCCACAACCACCCATTAAAATGACTAATATTTTCAAAAAAAAAAAAAAAAAATTAAGCAGAAAACAAGTGTTAGCTAGGATGTGGAGAAATTGGAATCTTTGTCCATAGCTAGTAGAAATATGAATGGTATTGCCACTAAGAATAAAAGTATGGTGGTGGCCCGGCGCAGTGGCTCATGCCTGTAATCCCAGCACTTTAGGAGGCCGAGGCGGGTGGATCACGAGGTCAGGAGATGAAGACCATCCTGGCTAACATGGTGAAACCCTGTCTCTACTAAAAATACAAAAAATTAGCCAGGTGTGGTGGCAGGCACCTGTAGTCCCAGCTACTCGGGAGGCTGAGGCAGGAGAATGGCATGAACCCAGGAGGCAGAGCTTGCAGTGAGCCGAGATCACACCACTGCACTCCTCCAGCCTGAGCGACAGAGCGAGACTCCGTCTCTAAAAAAAAAAAAAAAAAAAAATATGGTGGTTCCTAAAAAAAGATGAAACATAGAATTAACATCAAAATATTTCATTTCTGATTGGGGTAATTCCAAGATGGCCAAATAGGAAAGCTCCAGTCTGCAGCCTCCAGCATGATCAATGCAGAAGAGGGGTGACTTCTGCATTTCCAACTGAGGTACCCGGCTCATCCTATTGGGACTACTTGGACAGTGGGTGCAGCCCATGGAGGGTGAGCCAAAGCAGGACGGGGTGTTGCCTCACCGGGGAAGCACAAGGTGTTGGGGGATTTCCCTTTCCTAACCAAGGGAAGCCATGACAGACTTCCTGGAAAAATGGGACACTACCATGCAAATACTGTGCTTTTCCCAAGGTCTTAGCAACCAGCAGACAAGGTGACTCTCTCCCGTGCCTGGCTCAGTGACTACCACACACATACAGCCTTGCTCACTGCTAGTGCAGCAGTCTGAGATCCATCTGTGAGACCACAGCCTGACTGGGGAAGGGGCGTCCGCCATTGCTGAGGCTTCAGTAGGTAAACAAAGTGGCCAGAGAAGCTGGAACTGGGAGGAGCCCACTGCAACTCAACAAGGCCTACTGCCTCTAAACTCCACCTCTGTGGGTAGGGCATAGCTGAACAAAAGGCGGCAGGCAACCTATGCAGATGTAAATATCCCTGTCTGACAGCTCCGAAGAGAGCAGTGGTTCTCCCAGCACAGTGTTTGAGCTCTGAGAACGTACAGACTGCCTCCTCAAGTGGGTCCCTGAACCCCATGTAACCTAACTGGGAGACATCTCCCAGTAGGGGCTGAGAGACACCTCATATAGGCAGCTGCCCTCTGGGACAAACCTTCCCAAAGAAAGATCAGGCAGAAATATTTGCTGTTCTGCAATATATGCTGTTCTGCAGCCTTCACTGGTGATACCCAGGCAAACAGGGTTTGGAGTGGACCTCCAGCAAACTCCAACAGACCTGCAGCTGAGCAACCAGACTGGTAGAAGGAAAACTAACAAACAGAAAGGAATATCATTAACATCAACAAAAAGGTCATCTACACCAAAACCCCACCTGTAGGTCACCAACATCAAAGACCAAAGGTAGACAAAACAACAAAGATGGGGAGAAACCAGAGCAGAAAAGCTGAAAATTCTCAAATCAGAGCAACTCTTCTCCTCCAAAGGATCACAGCTCCTCGTCAGCAAGGGAACAAACCTGGATGGAGAATGACTTTGACGAGTTGGCAGAAGTAGGCTTCAGAAAGTCAATAATAAGAAACTTCTCTGAGCTAAAGGAGGATGTTGAAACCCATTGCAAGGAAGCTAAAAACCTTGAAAAGGATTAGATGAATGGCTAACCAGAATAAACAGTGTAGAGAAGATCTCAAATGACCTCATGGAGCTGAAAACCATGGCACGAGAACTTCGTGATACATGCATAAGCCTCAATTGACAATTTGATCAAGTGGAAGAAAGGGTATCAGTGATTGAAGATCAAATTAATGAAATAAAGTGAGAAAAGAAGGTTAGAGAAAAAAGAGTAAAAAGAAATGAACAAAGCCTCCAAGAAATATGGAAAAATGTGAAAAGACCAAATCTACGTTTGATTGGTGTACCTGAAAGTGATGGGGAGAATGGAACCAAGTTGGAAAACACTCTTCAGGATATTATCCAGGCAAACTTCCCCAACATAGGAAGACAGGCCAACAATCAAATTGAGGAAATACAGAGAACACCGCAAAGATATTTCTCGACAAGAACAACCCCAAGACACATAATTGTCAGGTTCACCAAAATTGAAAGGAAGAAAAAAGTGTTAAGGGCAGCCAGAGAGAAAGGATGGTTACCCACAAAGGGAAGCCCATCAGACTAACAACAGAACTCTTGGCAGAAATCCAACAAGCCAGAAGAGAGTGGGGGCCAATATTCAACATTCTTGAAGAAAAGAATTTTAAACCCAGAATTTCATATCCAGCCAAACTAAGCTTCATAAGTGAAGGAGAAATAAAATCCTTTACAAACAAGCAAATGCTTAGAGATTTTGTCACCACCAGGCCTGTTTTACAAGAGCTCCTGAAAGAAGTACTAAACTTGGAAAGAAATAACCGGTACCAGTCACTGCAAAAACAGGCCAAATTGTAAAGACCATTGATGCTAGGAAGAAACTACACCAATTAATGGGCAAAATAACCAGTTAACATCATAATGATGGGATCAAATTCACACATAACAATATTGAACTTAAATGTAAATGGGCTAAATGCCCCAATTGAAAGACACAGACCTGACTCTTGGATAAAGAGTCAAGACCCATCAGTGTACTGTATTCAGGAGACCCATCTCACATGCAGAGACACACATAGGCTCAAAATAAAGGGATGAACAAAGATCTACCAAGTAAATGCAGGGGTTGCAATCCTAGTCTCTGATAAAACAGACTTTAAACCAACAAAGATCAAAAAAAGACAAAGAAGGCCATTACGTAATGGTAAAGGGATCAATTCAACAAGAAGAGCTAACTATCCTAAACATATATGCACCCAATATAGGAGCACACAGATTCATACAGCAAGTCCTTAGAAATGTACAAAGAGACTTAGACTCCCACACAATAATAATGGGAGACTTTAACACTCCACTGTCAATTGTAGACAGATCAATGAACCAGGAAGTAAACAAGGATACCCAGGACCTGAACTCAGCTCTGAAACAAGCAGACCTAATAGACATCTACAGAACTCTCCACCCCAAATCAACAGAATATACATTCTTCTCAGCACCACATCACACTTATTCTAAAATTGACCACATAATTGGAAGTAAAGCACTCCTCAGCAAATGTAAAAGAACAGAAATCACAACAAGTGATCTCTCAGACCACAGTGTAATCAAATTAGAACTGAAGATTAAGAAACTCACTCAAAACCACACAATTACATGGAAACTGAACAAGTTGCTCCTGAATGACTATGGGGTACATAACGAAATGAAGGCAGAAATAAAGATGTTCTTTGAAACCAATGAGATCAAAGACACAACATACCAGAATCTCTGGGACACATTTAAAGCAGTGTGTAGAGGCAAATTTATAGCACTAAATGCCCACAAGAGAAAGCAGGAAAGATCTAAAATTGATACTCTAACATCACAATTAAAAGAACTAGAGAAGCAAGAGCAAACACATTCAAAACCTAGCAGAAGGCAAGAAATAACTAAGATCAGAGTAGAACTGAAGGAGATAGAGACACAAAAAACCCTCCAAAAAATCAATGAATCCAGGAATTGGTTTTTTGAAAAGATCAACAAAATTGACAGACCGCTAGCAAGACTAATAAAGAAGAAAAGAGAGAAGAATCAAATAGACGCAATAAAAAATGATAAAGGGGATATCACCACCAACCCCACAGAAATGCAAACTAC
The DNA here is from genome assembly GCF_002776525.5 of Piliocolobus tephrosceles. NCBI lineage: Eukaryota > Metazoa > Chordata > Mammalia > Primates > Cercopithecidae > Piliocolobus > Piliocolobus tephrosceles. The sequence goes on along the minus strand of NC_045434.1, from coordinate 17,374 downwards.
CATCAGAGAATACTATAAACACCTCTACGCAAATCAACTAGAAAATCTAGAAGAAATGCATAATTTCCTGGACGCTTACACTCTCCCAAGACTAAACCAGGAAGAAGCTGAATCCCTGAAGAGACCAACAGCAGGCTCTGAAATTGAGGCAATAATTAATAGCCTACCAACCAAAAAAAGTCCAGGACCAGATGGATTCACAGCTAAATTCTACTAGAGGTACAAGGAGGAGCTGGTACCATTCCTTCTGAAACTATTCCAATCAATAGAAAAAGAGGGAATCCTCCCTAACTCATTTTATGAGGCCAACATCATCCTGATACCAAAGCCTGGCAGAGACACAACCAAAAAAGAGAATTTTAGACCAATATCCCTGATGAACATCAACGTGAAAATCCTCAATAAAATACTGGCAAACCGGATCCAGCAGCACATCAAAAAGCTTATCCACCATGATCAAGTTGGCTTCATCCCCGGGAGACAAGGCTGGTTCAACATTCACAAATCAATAAACGTAATCCATCACATAAACAGAACCAAGGACAAAAACCACATGATTATCTCAATAGAGGCACAAAAGGCCTTCGACAAACTTCAACAGCCCTTCATGCTAAAAACTCTCAATAAACTAGGTATTGATGGAACGTACCTCAAAATAATAAGAGCTATTTATGACAAACCCACAGCCAATATCATACTGAATGGGCAAAAACCAGAAGCATTCCCTTTGAAAACCGGCACAAGACAGGGATGCACTCTCTCACCACTCCTATTCAACATAGTGTTGGAAGTTCTGGCCAGGTCAATCAGGCAAGAGAAAGAAATAAAGGGTATTCAATTAGGAAAAGAGGAAGTTAAATAGTCCCTGTTTGTAGATGACATGATTGTATATTTAGAAAACCCCATCGTCTCAGTCCAAAATCTCCTTAAGCTGATAAGCAACTTCAGCAAAGTCTCATGATACAAAATCAACGTACAAAAATCACAAGCATTCCTATACACTATTAACAAACAGAGAGTCAAATCATGAGTGAACTCCCATTCACAATTGCTACAAAGATAATAAAATAGGAAAACAACTTACAACGGATGTGAAGGAACTCTTCAAGGAGAACTACAAACCACTGCTCAATGAAATAAAAGAGGACACAAACAAATGGCAGAATATTCCACATTCATGGAGAGGAAGAATCAATATCATTAAAATGGCCATACTGCCCAAGGTAATTTATAGATTCAATGCCATTCCCATCAAGCTACCAATGGCTTTCTTCACAGAATTGGAAAAAACTACTTTAAAGTTCATATGGAACCAAAAAAGAGCCCACGTTGCCAAGACAATCCTAAGCCAAAAGAACGAAGCTGGAGGCATCATGCTACCTGACTTCAAATTATACTACAAGGCTACATTAACCAAAACAGAATGGTACTGGTACCAAAACAGAGATATAGACCAATGGAGCAGAACAGAGGTCTTAGAAATAACACCACACATCTAGAACCACCTGATCTTTGAGAAACCTGACAAAAACAAGAACCCAATTTAATAAATGTTGCTGGGAAAACTGGTTAGCCATATGTAGAAAGCTGATACTGGATCCCTTCCTTACACCTTATACAAAAATTAATTCAAGATGGATTAAAGACTTAAATTTAGCCCTAAAACCACAAAAACCCTAGAAGAAAACCTAGGCAATACCATTCAGGACATAGGCATAGGCAAGGACTTCATGACTAAAACACCAAAAGCAATGGCAACAAAAGTCAAAATTGATAAGTGGGATCTAATTAAACTAAAGAGCTCCTGCACAGTGAAAGAAACTACCATCAGGGTGAACAGGCAACCTACAGAATGGTAGAAAATTTTTGCAATCTACCCATCTGACAAAGGGCTAACATCCAACATCTACAAAGAACTCAAACAAATTGATGAGAAAAAAACACAAACAACCCCATCAAAAAGAGGGCAAAGGATATGAACAGACAATTCGCAAAAGAAGACATCCATGCAGCCAACAGATACGTGAAAAAAATGCTCATCATCACTGGTCATCAGAGAAATGCAAATCAAAACCACAATGAGATACCATCTCACACCCAGTTAGAATGGCCATCATCAAAAAGTCAGGAAACAACAGATGGTGGAGAGGATGTGGAGGAACAGGACTGCTTTTACACTGTTTGTGGGAGTGTAAATTAGTTCAACCATTGTGGAAGACAGTGTGGCAATTCCTCAAGGATCTACAACTAGAATTACCATTTGACCCAGCAATCTCATTACTGGGTATATACCCAAAGGATTATAAATCATGCTACTATAAAGACACATGCACACATATGTTTGTTGTGGCACTATTCACAATAGCAAAGACTTGGAACCAACCCAGATGTCCATCAATGATAGACTGGATTAAGAAAATGTGGCACATGTATACCATGGAATACTATGCAGCCATAAAAAGGGATGAGTTCATGTCCTTTGTAGGGACATGGATGAAGCTGGAAACCATCATTCTCAGCAAATTATCACAAGGACAGAAAACCAAGCACTGCATGTTCGCACTCATACTTGAGAATTGAACAATGAGAACACTTGGACACAGGGCAGAGAACATCACACAGTGGGACCTATCAGGGGGTGGAGGTTTGGGGGAAGGATAGCATTAGGAGAAATACCTAATATAAATGATGAATTGATGGGTGCAGCAAACCAACATGGCACATGTATACCTATGTATCAAACCTACACGTTCTGTACATGTACCTTAGATCTTAAAGTATAATAAAAAATTATTAAAAATATATATTTTATTTCTGTGTATATACACCAAAAAAATTGAAGGCAGGGACTCAAACAGATAATTGCACACCAATGGTCATGGCAGCATTATAACAGCTAAAAGATGAAAACAACCCTTATGTCCATTAACAGATGATATCAACGAAATGTAGTATATACCTACAGGGGAATATTCTTCATCCATAAAAATGTCTGAAATTATGACACATGCTACAATATGGATCAGTCTTGAAGACATTATGCCAAGTGCAATAAGCCAGACATAAAAGAACAAATGTTAAATGATTCCACTTGGATGAGGTACTAGAATAGTCAAATACATTGAGACGAAAAGTAGAAGCATAATTACCATGGGCTGAGGGAGGAAGGAAGGGCAAATCATTGTTTAAAGGTAGAGAGACTCAGTTTACAATAATGAATAGATTCTGGAGACAGTTGCACAACAATGCGAACATATTAGTGTCACTGAAGTATACTCTTAAAATTGTAAAATTTATTAATTTTATTAGGCATATTTCACCACAAAACAAAAAACGTAAACGCCAAATCCTTGACAAACTGACAATCAAAGACAGTGGTTATCCTATATGTTCTTTGATCAGTAACCTGCAGTAACTTTTTAATGATTATCATACACTGAAACATGCTCTCTAATTTGTCAATGTGACTGTATGTGCTCATCTTTTATCTACAGGTTTAGAAGAGGGATAGAAATTGGAGGGAGAAGGGGAAGAAGCAATGTGGGATGAGAACCTTTTAGAGAATGGAGGCTACCTTTTTCAAAAGGGAAGCAGAAACATGTCTAGAGCTAAAGAATTAAAACACAGGCTGAAGCACTTAGCCTAGAAGGGTGAGGTTCTCAGTGAGTTACTCCTACAGATGAGAAAAAAAAAAAAGAATTAGAATAACAATACATATAACATTGCATATTATACAGAGAGATAAATTAGAGATATATAAAGAGAGAGAGGTTTATCTCTCTATACATAGATAAGTTAGAGAGATTTCCTTTTGAGAGATAATGTCAGTGTCACTGTTGAGTGAATTGAGGTGAAAGGCATACGGGATTTCATTGTAAGTTTTTGAGAGGTGAAGTTTAATTCCATAAATTTAGTACTGAAAATACAATTATTCTGTAGATCTCCTGGCACATTTTTATTGCCATTATATTAAAATGATTTTCTTTGATATTTGTATTTCTTTATAATCAGAATATGTAAACATAATATTGTCTTCAAATGCTTCAAATACTCACTTTTGTATTTATATGTCAAATATTCAAGATGCTTCTAATGTCATCAAAAATACCAGCTCTATCTTTCACTACTTATATGGCCTTGACCAAGGAGCATCACCTAGATGAGCCTGTTAATTATAGGGGTCTGTGAGTTAAATCATACATCTAACCCAGAGGGTGTTTTAGTAATAAAATGAGACATTACAAGCTTATATCTTAACATGGCATACAGCACAAAATAGGATTTTAGTAAAAGTTGAATTAAATGGAGGTTAAGCTACATAATTACATTGGTCCATTAGCTTGTACAGTTCAACAAAATATGCAAACTGTAAATTACTAAGAAACCAAAACTACAGATAAATTTTTCATCAGAGCAAAATAGTAAAGTTTAAGCACGCTGTTGCTGTACAACCTGCTCTTGTGTGGTTCTTCACTGAGGGGAGGAAGGAGAATGGAGATCAAACATAAGGCCCTGATTTCTACGATGAAATGCATTGTAACGTCTTCATCACATTACAGTTACTGCAACTGTACAGTCCCTTCTTTAAAGTGAGCAATAAAGGAAGCTCTAGGAAGATGTGGCTGCTCCTGCAAACTTTATATAAATCAGGTCTCTGGTTTCTTAGCTGTGAGGAGACAGAGAACTTTTAACTTCTACTAAATGAAATACAGCTGTTCAATCCTAGTCAGGCCTGGTTTTCAAACTCTGATTTACATAAGAATCACCTGAGGGGATTGAAACCCAGATTCCCAGGCCTAAGGATCTATCTGTTTATCAAGAGCTACAAGTAACTCTGATGATCCTGTGAGAAACTAACACCACACACACACACACACACACACACACACACACACAGAGAGAGAGAGAGAGAGAGAGAGAGAGAGAGAGAGAGAGACTATGTAATTATTTTTAAGTCATAAAGACAAGCAATGTAGGGACTAGCTTTTATTTCTACATAGAGACTTATAGAGCTCTTACTCTGAACCTTTCCTAAGTGTGACCACTAGAAAAATAGAAAAGAAACTCTCCCTTCAGGTTATAATTGCCTGGAAGCTCCTTGTTCTCTGCATTTCTGGGCCTGCCGCAGGACGTGAGAGAGACAGCCAGGCAGGCGCCCACCAGGGCTCATTCCAGGCCACTCACTGCTGTCCTGAGTTGATGATCAGGGAGGAGCACATCCAGGGGGACACGGTGCGCCTGGCTGTGACCTCGTTCGTGGCTGTCACTGGTTGAAGGGGAGAAGCTGAGCTTCCCCAGAACTAAAGCCAGTCACAGATTCCTGCAGGCCAGGCAGCAGGCCCCCTGCTCTTCCTGCCCATTCCTCAGCTGCCACTCTGAATCAGAAAGCGAGTCTTGAGTTGGACCAAGTTGCGTGTAAAAGAAAGCAAACATACCTGCTCTTCAGCACCACAGGTCCAAGTTTTGAGTTTTCAGTCGCCTTTCACTAGCCCCTTGCTCTCGTTCCTCCTTCCTCTTTTCTTTTGTGTCCCTCCTTTATAAAGGAAAAAAAGAGAGTGAGCTGAGGAAGCTAGTCATTTCCACAAATGGGATGGTACAATAAAGCTGAAATTGAAAGTAAAAGCAATTCATGCAGTTGTTACAAATTAGCAGAGGCACATCTCAATTTTTTTGTTGTTGTTGTTGTGAGACAGAGTCTCACTCTGTCGCCCAGGCTGGAGTACAGGCTGCGATCTCCGCTTAGTGCAAGCTCCTCCTCCCAGGTTCATGCCATTCTCCTGCCTCAGCCTCCCCCCGAGTAGCTGGGACTACAGGCGCCCGCCACCACACCTGGCTAATTTTTTGTTTTTAGTAAAGACAGGGTTTCACTGTGTTAGCCAGGATGGTCTTGAGCTCTTGACCTCGTGATCCGCGCACCTTGGCCTCCCAAAGTGCTGAGATTACAGGCGTGAGCCACCACGCCCGGCCCTGATCTGAATTTGAGGATGGGTGTTGGGTGCAGGGGTGAGAAGAGGTCAGAAAAAGCCACAGATGCTGCACAGTCACACCTTAGCAAGCACAGTCCTGCCAGCTTTCTTCTGTCTTCCCCACCTTGGAAGTCTTCCTGGGCTTTCTTCTTGATACCTCTCCCAGTTAGCTTTAGTTTCCATGGCACACAAGAAAAATAGAAAACCCATATTAGAAACAATAAACAAACCTTCAGAAACCAAGAATATTGTAAGCATTTTTCTCTTAGTGGGGATTCTTGGGTTCTTTTGTTAACAAGTAGCTTTCAATGTTTTAAATATGTTCGCTCACTTGCAAATACACAGACACAGGTATACTTCAAAGAGATTGTAGATTTGGTTCAAGACCACGGCAGTAAAGTAAATGTTGCAATAAAGTGAGTCACACCAAAGTTTTGGTTTTCCAGAACTTATGCTTACACTATTCTGTAGTCTAAGTTTAGTAAGTGTGCAATAGCATTATGTCTGAAAATAAAATTACGATCCTTAATTTTAAAAGATTTTATCGCTGAAAAATGCTAATGATCATCTGAGCCTTCAGCAAGTGGTAATCTTTGTGCTGGTGGAGAGTTTTGCCTTAATTCAATGGCTGCTGACTGATCAGGGTGATAGTCGCTGAAAGTTAGGGTGACTGTTGGCAATTTCTTAACGTAAGATGACGGTGAAGTTTAATGTATTGATTGACTCTTCCTTTCGCAAAAGATTCATCTGTACCGTGAGATGCTATTTGATCTCATTTTACCCAGTTGTTTCAAAACTGGAGTCAGTCCTCTCAAATCCTGTCCCTGCTTTATCAATTAAGTTGATGTAATATTCTAAATCCTCTGTTGTCATTTCAACAACGTTCACAGCATCTTCGCCATGAGTAGATTCCATCTCAAGAAACCATTTCTTTGCTTATCTCTATGAAGCATCTCCTCATCCATTCAATTTGTCTCATGAGATTCCAGCAATTTAACCACTTCTTCAGGCTCCACTTCCAATTCTAGTTCTCTTGCTATTTCCACCGTATCTCCAGTTACTTCCTCTATTGATGTCTTGAACCTCTTAAAGGCACCTATGGGGGCTGGACTCAACCTTTTCCCAGTTCCCATTAACGTTGATATTTTGACATCCTCCCATGAATCACGAATGTTCTTAATGACATCTAGAAAGGTAATTTTTTTTTCAGAAGGTTTTCAAATAAATTTGCCCAGATCTGGCAGAGGAATCATTATCTGGTGTAGCTATAGCCTGACAAAATGTATTTCTCAAATAATAAGAATTGCAACTTGAAATTATTCCTTGATCCATGGGCTACAGAATGGATGTTGTATTAGCAGATATGAAAACAATGTTAATCGCCTTGTATATGTCTATCAGAGCTCTGGAATTATCAGGTGTATTGTTAATATTTTGAAAGTTTCTTTCTGAATAGTAGCTCTTAACAGTAGGGCTTACAATATTCATCACACCGTGTTATACACAAATGTGCTGTCATCCAGGCTTTGTTGTTTCATTTATAGAGCACAAGCAGAGTACATTTACATATTTTTAAGGGCCCTAGAGTTTAAGGGTTGAACATTGAATTCAACCTAAAGGTACAAACTGCATTAGCCACTAACAAGAGAGTCAGTTTGACCTTTGAAGCTTTGAAGTCAGGCATTGACTTCTCTTCTTTAGTTATGGAAGCCCTAGATGGCATCTTCTTCCAATAAAAGGCTGTTCCATCTACATTGGAAATCTGTTGCTTAGGGTAACCACCTTAATTAATTATCTTAGCTAGATCTTGTGGATAACTTGCTGCAGCTTCTGCATCAGCACTTGCTGCTTTACTTGTACTTTTATGTTATTGGAGACAGCTTCTTTCCTTAAACCTCATGAACCAACCTCTGCTAGTTTCCAGCTTTTCTTCTGCATCTTTGCCATCTCTCTCAGCCTTCATAGAATTGAAGAAAGCAATGATCTTGCTCTGGCTTAGAGTTTGGCTTAGGAGAATGTTGTGGCTGGTTTGATCTATCAAGACCACTAAAACACTCTCTGTATTAGTAGTTAGGCTATTTCACTTTCTCATCATTCCTGTGATCATCGAAGCTGCGCTTTTAATTTCCTTCAATAATTTTTCTTTTGCATTCGTAACTTGGCTAACTGGCACATGAGGCCTGTATCAGCTTTCAGCATGCCTTCCTCAGTAAGTGTAATCATTTCTAGCTTTTGGTTTAAAGTAAGAGATTTGTGACTTTTCCTTTCACTTGAACACAGGGGTAATTGTAGGATTATTAATTGTCCTAATTTCAATATTGTTGTATCTCAGGGAACATGGAGGCCCAAGGAGAGGGAAAGCCAGTAGGAAGAACAGCCAGAATGCACACATTTTTCAAGTTTGCTCTCTCATAGGGATGCAGTTCATATAAGATACAGTATAAAGATAAAGTATCTGTAAAGTGCAGTAAAGTGTACTGTAATAAAATGAGGAATGCCTGTATGTATGTATTCTTACATACACACACACATATACATACATGTATATACACACATATATGTGTAAATATAAATTTGGGGTGCCCTACATTTTTGAAGATTTTACTTGAGGGAGAAAAAACTCGTGAATTGGGACCCACTAAACCCAAAGGGTTTAGTGTTTACAATGACAAAGTGTCAGAGGCAAGTATTTATAGAGCAGTTACGGAAGCAAAATAAAGAAAATGGCAGTTACAAAATTGCATTTTTTTAAATTTACCTTGTTGGAAATTCCCTAGTCAAACAGCCATATTTTAGGTTGGTGTTTATGATTGAGTAAAAGCAGAAAACCCCCATGTCTATCCTCTTAGATCCCAGCTCAGTGCGGGAATTAAATTAATATAACAGGAGAAAAGCACAAAATGAGTTTTATATGACATGAGAGCCCTCATAAAGAAATGAAGACTCGGCCAGGCGCGGTGGCTCAAGCCTGTAATCCCAGCACTTTGGGAGGCCGAGACGGGCGGATCACGAGGCCAGGAGATCGAGACCATCCTGGCTAACAAGGTGAAACCCCGTCTCTACTAAAAAATACAAAAAAAGCTAGCCGGACGAGGTGGCGGGCGCCTGTAGTCCCAGCTACTCGGAGGCTGAGGCAGGAGAATGGCATAAACCCGGGAGGCGGAGCTTGCAGTGAGCTGAGATCCGGCCACTGCACTCCAGCCTGGGCGACAGAGCGAGACTCCATCTCAAAAAAAAAAAAAAAAAAAAAAGAAATGGAGACTCAAAGAAGCCCCTGTAGTTAGTTACTTATATAGTGGATTGGACAAAGAGCAGTCAGAAATAGCTCTATTTCTAACTAGAAATGGCTAAATTATTAATATTTGGGGAAGCTTAAAAGATAAAAGCTATTTACAATGTCTGTACAGAATTCTGTTTGTTTCAACTTCTCATCCATGGGGCTAAAGATGTTGCCTTTCCTTCTAGTATAGAGAGAATATCTTTCACATGGGAATTTCATCTTCTGCTTTTAAAAAACAGTATGAAGATCAAAACCAGCTTTTTTTTTAAGTGTCTTTGCTTTAAACTTCCAGTAGGCCAGAAAAGCAAGTTTTAATGTCTTCAGTGGGCTGAGTTTAAGCTTTGTTTCTAACATAAGCATTAACCAGAAATGACCTGTTATTTTTTACTTATGTTTCTAGTAGAAGCAACGTTAAGGTTAGTTTTAAGGCCTGGGTGGTTTTGTTTGCTCAGGGATTTTGCAGGCCCAGTCTCCATTCTAATATTATGTACATTTTGTAATAAAATAATTAGAAAATAAGGATAATTACAGATAAAAATGACTAATTCTTAATTAATTGCATTATCTAAAGATGCTCATTAGCATTTTGCTCGAACTCTTGCACATCTCTAGCACACAGACAGTATTTTAACATAGATATCCCCCTTCTACAGAAATTAGCAAATTGGCCCAGTTTCAAAGGAATTTACTTAGTCAGAAAATAAAGTGATTGCATGGACCTGTTTGTGGAGGAAAGAAACGAATAAAGTGAGTAATAGGAAAATGATAGGTGAAGTAGGGAAATGCCTGAGGAAGCTGGGCTTTGTGAGGACAGAGGGAGTTCTCCTCCTTCCTTCTATTCTCCACTTACCCTACCATAGTCCTTATCTGTGCAAACTTTTCCATAAAAGGCAAAATAACCAGGCCTATTGAGTCACATCTGTAGTTGCAGCGACTCCAAAGGCTGAGGCAGGATGATCCTTTGAGGCCTGGACATGGAAGCTATAGTGTGCTATAATTGCACTTGTGAATAGCTGCTGCACTCCAGCGTGGGCAATATAGCGAGACTTTATCTTTAAAAAAAAGAGCATCAAATAGTAATATTTTAGGATTTGCATACCATAGCTTTCTGTCACAACTAGAGCATCCATAGACAACATCTAACAAGTGTATGTGGCTGTGTTCTGAATAAAACTTTATTTACTAAAGTAGCCATTGGGATAAATTTGGCCTATTGACCACAGTTTGCTGACGTCTGGATTAGGTAAGTGTAATGCAACACGAACAGGATTACTACCTCCTGAGGTATCATTGTCTTACAAGTTGGTGGACCAGTTTCAGACTCCCAGTCTGAGTGTCTGCTTCTAAGGTGATTTGTAGTAAAAATCCTCACTGGAGCAGAGATACCAAAAAAGAATGTGTTTACTAACATCTACCTGATATCAGAGAAGGGAATTTCTACCTTGGTTCCTGGGCAATGCATTGATGTGTCTGCTCAACTAATTGTCTATCTCCCAAAACATAGCACTCCCCATAGCTCCTCCTAGATAAGCCATAGAGAAAGAAGTGGTGATGGAACATAATCAGTAGTAATGAGGAAGAACCTGGTTTGGCTAGGGGGCACCTGCCCACCGTGAGTGAACAAGGAAGCCTAACGTGTGGATGTACGTCATGATGACTAAAGCTAGTGGGTGGCAATGATGAAGGCTATAAATGTAGACTTTGCAGGGATATTTCTGCTTGCATTGGCTAGACTTGGCCTGTTCACCCCAAGCATAGATTAAGGAACGGCACAATTACCATGGACGTATCACAAGTGTATACCGAAAAGATAAGCGCTTACAGGCACTGCCATCATGTGGTACGATTTGGTAATTCATTTGGTAACATGAATTTTCCTATGCAAAGTGATTTGTGGATATCAATGTAAAATTTATAGAAATGTATTGATGTTAATACAGAATTTATAGAAATTCATAATAATTTGTTATAATACAGGCATTTTCTAATGTAAACAGTGGCTTTGATGGAGATTCTTTAAAGATTAATTGAAATGAGAAGAGAAATGGTAAGGTCTTAAGTTCCCATGGGGATAATGTGTTTCTATTTGATTTCTCCCTTCAACGAAAAGAGACTTGGATGTCTATAGTTCCTTTGGGAAATGATGAAGGAATAGGGAACACAAGAGTAAGACAGGGACGATGAAAAAGCCAAATGGGTGAATTAATGAGTTGGTTACCCTTGTGGGCAACTGGAGATCAGTCCCCAAAGTGGATATTCTGGAGAGTTATATAGAATATATTTCCTAATTGTCTCTTTGTGGGACAATGTGGAGTATTTATTCAGCAGCCCACAGTTTCAATTGGTTGAGAATTGCCCAGGGGACTTTAGCTCCTCTGAATTTCCAAGTTGTGCTTGGGCAAAACAGGCAGGCTTTCACAGCTGGGAGTAAAACCTGAGTCAGAAAAGGAGAAAGACCCTTGACAGAGGACACAGCAGCATGCTGGGACTGCCTGCCACGGCAGTACTGCTAGATGGATTTGAGAATAGAAGCAAGAGGTAGAATGCAGAGACATGAGTCTTGGCAGTAACTCAGGCTGAGGATTTGGGAAATGTGGTAGACTACTCTGAATAATCCATTCAAAGAGAGACGTGATGAACACAACTTAAAATTCTGAAGAAATGTTTAATATATTTTAAAGCAATATTAAAAAATTGACTGATTTGTAATCAATAATCTTAAAGGCCAAATTCCCAAACAAGGGAGGGGGCCAAAGAGTGTTTCAACATCACCAGAGACTCTGATTTAGTAAGTCTTGAGTTGAGGCTGAATATGAATGTTTTTTAAAGCCTCTCCCTACCTCCAAGTGGTGCCAATTGCAGTCATGGATGCAAAGAACTGCAGTAAATGTTCAGAGCAAGAGTAAACTAGAACTAGCAGGGCAAGCAGATTTAGTATTGGCTAGTTTGAATAATTTCAGTGGGCTCTAGGGCAGAGGGATCGTTCTTACTTTCTGGTTCCTGGACTAGCAGTGATTAGGGCAGGTAGAAGGTGACCCAGAGTGTGGCAGCCACTCAGGAAAGTGGTTGGTGTATGGGCTCTAAATTGGTTGGCTTGCATTTTACCTGCAGGAGGATCCGTTAGTGTCTTTAAGAACTGGCTAGCCCTGGGAGGGTCAGTCTCTCTAGGGTCAGCAAAGCCCACAGATGTCAAAACTTTAAATACAGAAACTAGAAAATGTGGTTATCACAGGGTTGCATCTTATGGATGGTCCACAAATTCAAGCCAAGAGCTTAGCACAAAACACCCAAAATTGCCAAGGCAATCTGAGAAAGAAGAACAAAGATGGAGGCATAACACTTCGTGATTTCAAAATTTATTACAAATCGACAGTAATTAAAGCAGTGTGGAACTAGCATAAAAATACACATACAGACCAATGAAACAGAATAGGGAGTCTAAAAATAAACTCACACATATGCAGACAGTTGATCTTCGACACAAGTGTCAAGAATACACAATAGAAAAAGGATAGGTTTTTCAACAAATGGTACTGGAAAAAATGGACATCCACATGCAAAAGAAAGAAACTGGACCTGTATCTTACACCATAAAGAAAAATCAGTTTGAAATGGATTAAAGGCTTAAAAGTAAAACCTAAAACTACAAAACTGCTAGAAAAAAACAGAGGGGAAAATCTTCTTGACATTGGTCTTGGCAATGAGTTTTTGAATATGACACTAAAAGCACAGGAAACAAAAGCAAAAATAGAGAAGTAAGACTAGATCAAACTAAAGAACTTCTGGCAAGCAAAGAAAACAATCAACAGAATGAAAAGGCAATCTGGACTCGTGGAAATATTTGCAGACTATATATCAGATAACAGGCTAATATTCAACATATATAAGAAATTCCTACAACCCCATAGCAAAAAACAAAAACAAAACTTAATTTTTAAAAAGTGGGCAAATAACTTGAATGGATATTTTTCTGAAGAAAATGTACTAAAGGCTAACAGGTATATACCACAGTTTTAGTCTGATGTAATCCCAGTTGTCTATATCCAGCTTTCCCAACACCATTTGTTGAAGAGACAGACTGTCCTTTTTCTGTATGTATTCTTGACATCCTTTTAGAAGATGAGATGACTGTCTATGCCCAAATTTATTTCTGTGCTCTCTATTCTGTTCCATTGGTCTATACCTTTGTCCTTACACCAGTATTCTACTATTTTCATTACTGTGAATTTTTAATATATTTGAAAATATGCTGAACAGTGCTCAACATCACCAATAATCAGAGAAATGCAAATCAAAACCACAATGACATAATACCTCACTCCTGTTAGGATGGCTATAATTTTAAAAGATAATAAATGTGATAAGAACACGGAGAAGTTAGAATCCTTGTACATTGTTGATGAGAATGTAAAATGGTGTGAATGCTAGAAAACAGTATGGAGATTCCTCAAAAAATTAAAAATATAACTACCGTGTGATCGGGCAATACCACTTCTATTACTTTGATTGTGGTTATTGGTGGGTGAATGTATATGTTGAAATCCATCAAATTGTATACAATAAAAATGTGCACTTTTTAATACATCAATTACACCTCAATAAAGCTGTTTTAAAAATAAATATATGAATAATTTTGTCGGCAGCTGGTCAAGATGGGGAAATTAATAGTTGAAGTAAAAACCACACCTTGCAAAACTGTACTGTGCTTCACAAATAAACTGCACCGAATCATAACATGCAGGACAATGATCTAAGCTTGAACTCTTAGCTTGAACTCTTATTAAAACCAGCTCATTCAGCCACATAGATTCCAGAAGAGCAACCCACCTAGTTTATAAATTCTCACCATCTCTGCCAAGATCATCCTGTGTTTAGCCCCAAACCCTGCACCTTTCTTAAATCCCCACCTTTGAGATGCCCTATGGTTCTCTAGGGTGTGCCATACTCCCTTGCTGAAAAATAAATCTAACATTTTCATCAGTGTATTTTGTTTGCTGAGTGTTTAAAATACAAACATACGAGGCGGAGCAAGATGGCCGAATAGGAACAGCTTCAGTTTCCATCTCCCAGCGCGAGCGACACAGAAGACCGGCGATTTCTGCATTTTCAACTGAGGTACTGGGGTCATCTCACTCGGGAGTGCCGGACAATCGGTGCTGGTCAGCTGCTGCAGCCCGACCAGCGAGAGCTGAAGCAGGGCGAGGCATCGCCTCACCTGGGAAGCGCGAGGGGGAAGGGAGTCCCTTTTCCTAGCCAGGGGAACTGAGACACACAACACCTGGAAAATCGGGTAACTCCCACTCCAATACTGCGCTGTAACACCGGCACACCGGAGATTGTATCCCACACCTGGCCGGGAGGGTCCCATGCCCACGGAGCCTCTCTCCTTGCTAACACAGCAGTCTGCGGCAATCTAACCGCAAGGCAGAAGCGAGGCTGGGGGAGGGGCGCCCGCCATCGCTGAGGCTTACATAGGTAACTAAAGCCGCTGGGAAGCTGGAACTGGGTGGAGCTCACAGCAGCTCAAGGAAACCTGCCTGTCTCTGTAGACTGCGCCTCTGGGGACAGGGCTCAGCTAAAGCAGCAGAGGCCTGTCCAGATGCGAACGACTCTGTCTGACAGCTTTGAAGAGAGCAGTGGATCTCCCAACACTGAGGTTGAGATCTGAGAAGGGGCAGTCTACCTGCTCAAGTGGGTCACTGACCCCTGAGTAGCCTAACTGGGAGACATCCCCCACTAGGGGCAGTCTGACACCCCACACCTCACAGGGTGGAGTACACCCCTGAGAGGAAGCTTCCAAAGCAAGAATCAGACAGGTGCACTCGCTGTTCAGCAATATTCTATCTTCTGCAACCTCTGCTGCTGATACCCAGGCAAACAGGGTCTGGAGTGGACCTCAAGCAATCTCCAACAGACCTATAGCTGAGGGTCCTGACAGTCAGAAGGAAACCTATCAAACAGGAAGGACACCTAAATCAAAACCCCATCAGTACGTCACCATCATCAAAGACCAGTGACAGATAAAACCACAAAGATGGGGAAAAAGCAGGGCAGAAAAGCTGGAAATTCAAAAAATAAGAGCGCATCTCCTCCTGCAAAGGAGCACAGCCCATCGCCAGCAACGGATCAAAGCTGGTCAGAGAATGATTTTGATGAGATGAAAGAAGAAGGCTTCAGTCCATCAAACCTCTCAGAGCTAAAGGAGGAATTACGTACCCAGCGCAAAGAAACTAAAAATCTTGAAAAAAAAGTGGAAGAATTGACAGCTAGACTAATTAATGCAGAGAAGGTCATAAACGAAATGACAGAGATGAAAACCATGTCACGAGAAATACGTGACAAATGCACAAGCTTCAGTAACCGACTCGATCAACTGGAAGAAAGAGTATCAGCGATGGAGGATCAAATGAATGAAATGAAGCGAGAAGAGAAACCAAAAGAAAAAAAGAAGAAAAAGAAATGAACAAAGCCTGCAAGAAGTATGGGATTATGTAAAAAGACCAAATCTACGTCTGATTGGGGTGCCTGAAAGTGAGGGGGAAAATGGAACCAAATTGGAAAACACTCTACAGGATATCATCCAGGAGAACTTCCCCAACCTAGCAGGGCAGGCCAACATTCAAATTCAGGAAATACAGAGAACGCCACAAAGATACTCCTCCAGAAGAGCAACTCCAAGACACATAATTGCCAGATTCACCAAAGTTGAAATAAAGGAAAAAATCTTAAGGGCAGCCAGAGAGAAAGGTCGGGTTACCCACAAAGGGAAGCCCATCAGACTGACAGCAGATCTCTCGGCAGAAACTCTACAAGCCAGAAGAGAGTGGGGGCCAATATTCAACGTTCTTAAAGAAAAGAATTTTAAACCCAGAATTTCATATCCAGCCAAACTAAGTTTCATCAGTGAAGGAGAAATAAAATTCTTTACAGATAAGCAAATGCTTAGAGATTTTGTCACCACCAGGCCTGCCTTACAAGAGACCCTGAAGGAAGCCCTAAACATGGAAAGGAACAACCGGTACCAGCCATTGCAAAAACATGCCAAAATGTAAAGACCATCGAGCCTAGGAAGAAACTGCATCAACTAATGAGCAAAATAACCAGTTAATATCATAATGGCAGGATCAAGTTCACACATAACAATATTAACCTTAAATGTAAATGGACTAAATGCTCCAATTAAAAGACACAGACTGGCAAACTGGATAAAGAGTCAAGACCCATCAGTCTGCTGTCTTCAGGAGACCCATCTCACATGCAGAGACATACATAGGCTCAAAATAAAGGGATGGACGAAGATCTTCCAAGCAAATGGAGAACAAAAAAAAGCAGGGGTTGCAATCCTAGTCTCTGATAAAACAGACTTTAAACCATCAAAGATCAAAAGAGACAAAGAAGGCCATTACATAATGGTAAAGGGATCAATTCAACAGGAAGAGCTAACTATCCTAAATATATATGCACCCAATACAGGAGCACCCAGATTCATAAAGCAAGTCCTTAGAGACTTACAAAGAGACTTAGACTCCCATACAATAATAATGGGAGACTTCAACACTCCACTGTCAACATTAGACAGATCAACGAGACAGAAAGTTAACAAGGATATCCAGGAATTGAACTCATCTCTGCACCAAGCGGACCTAATAGACATCTATAGAACTCTCCACCCCAAGTCAACAGAATATACATTCTTCTCAGCACCACATCACACTTATTCCAAAACTCACCACATAATTGGAAGTAAAGCACTCCTCAGCAAATGTACAAGAACAGAAATTATAACAAACTGTCTCTCAGACCACAGTGCAATCAAACTAGAACTCAGGACTAAGAAACTCAATCAAAACCACTCAACTACATGGAAACTGAACAACCTGCTCCTGAATGACTACTGGGTACATAACGAAATGAAAGCAGAAATAAAGATGTTCTTTGAAACCAATGAGAACAAACATACAACATACCAGAATCTCTGGGACACATTTAAAGCAGTGTGTAGAGGGAAATTTATAGCACTAAGTGCCCACAAGAGAAAGCAGGAAAGATCTAAAATTGACACTCTAACATCACAATTAAACGAACTAGAGAGGCAAGAGCAAACACATTCAAAAGCTAGCAGAAGGCA